>NW_006299705.1:14677833-14690299 GCF_000327345.1 Myotis davidii
CTTATATAATAAAAGGGTAATATGCAAATTGACCCTAATGGGGAATGACCAGGAATGACTAGTCATTATGACATGCACTGACCATCAAGGGGATAGATGCTCAATGCAGGAGCTGCCCCTGGTGGTCAGTGCGCTTCCAAAGGGGGAGCACCACTCAGCCAGAAGCTGGCTCAGGGCTGGCCAGTGCAGAGGTTGTGGCAGGAGCCTCTCCCACCTCTGTGGCAGCACTAAGAATGTCCAACTAATGGTTTAGACCCGATCCCTTGGGGGCCTAAGCCTTTAGTTGGACATCCCCCAAGAGCTCCCTGGCTGCCAGAAGGATGTCTGACTGCAAGTTTAGACCTGATCCCCTGGGGAGTGGGCCTAAGTAGACAGGTGGACATCCCCCAAGGGGTCCTGGGCTGTGAATGGGTGCAGGCCGGCCTGAGGAACCCCCCCTCCCACCCCGAGTGCACAAATTTTTGTGCACTGGGCCTCTAGTACAATAATGAAATTATTCTTTACATTAAACTACTCTGAGGTTGAGTTGTAGAAGAGGTTATGACGAATTTTGTTGTAAAAATCAAACACGTTTTTAAAAAGTTACTAGAGGGAAGATTTTATGTAGAGGGGATCATTAACTCCCTCAAATTTATTCTTTCCTTGTCCTAAAACTGAAAAAAAAAATCAGAAGAGGGTTTATAATACCTATGTAATTGAAACAGGACAACTGGATGGAGTAACTCAGTTCAAGGATAGCAGATTCTCTTACTTCAATACAAGTCCCACCCTACCCCAAGGTAACAGGTAAAGCTCATAAGGGTCATATGGGCTAAACGTCTCTCAAGTAAACTTACCTTGGAAATATTTAAAAATAAATAACTTAAAAATGACTAATTTTTCAAAGGAAGAAAGGACCTTGCAAAACACTTGCTTTAGTCCTAACGTTTTAAAGACAAGAAAACTAGGTTCAAAAGAGCTTGAGTAGCTTTTCTTGGTTATACAAATAATTAGTGAAAGAATCATAGCTTGCACCCAGATCTTCAAACTTTTCAAACTGTATTGTCTTTCTACTGCAGCTACCATTTGTAGTGTCTGTCATTGATCTAACAAAGTTTCCCTCACCATATCTCATGTTATAAGAGATAGGCAAATGTGTTTTCTTTGGTTTTGCTTTTAGTGAATCTCTATTTTAGGAGTGTTCAAATGATATTTTTAATATGGTAAAACATACTTATAGATAAATAATACATTCAGCTTAACTCTTCTTTTTCTTAAGAGAATTGTAATGTTGGTGGCAGATGCTAGACTGACAGACTTGAAGACTTGTTTTCAAATTATTATTACCAGAATATTTAGCTCAGAAAAAGTACATGAAATAATTTCATTGATGCTTACCAGGCTAGATCATTTTTAAAATGTCAATGTATTGAGAGTAGCTTTATGACGAAAATTAAAGCTACAAATGGTGCCTACATCCAAGAGAGATGTTATAGTAAAATACACACACGTAGAGATGTGATGAAGCACATGCACACACGTGCACGTGCAAACACACACACACACACACACACACACGTAGAAATGTGATGAAGCACATGCACTCACGCGCACATGCAAACACACACACACACACACCAGCAAACATTCATATGTATAGATGACAGAAGCAAAACAAAATTGTTCACTTAGAAATCTACCATAAATTTGAAATTGTAATCTTCAACTACAACTTCAGTGGCTAAATTCTAGTCATGATTGATGCCGGGAAGAAAAACAATGGCTAAGAGAATGCAATTAATCACTGTATTTACATAACTATCATTTTCCTATGTAAAGAGCAACCCTGGTGAGTGTTGTAACACTTGTCAATTAGTTCTAATTAGTGTTTCTGCTTCTAAATGCTTGACTCCACTTTCACGTACAATTGTTTGTGATCTTAACAACTACTGTACTACACATGCTGGTATGAGGCCTGCTACATTTTAAGCATAACTATCCAACCTCAGCACCCCCAACTCAGGTAAGCAGCACCATGATGTCCTCTATGTAGGTATGGCAATATCCTGGACTTGATATGGGCATTTAAGAATGACCCAATGTTTTGACTGTCTGCATAAAGACAAGTTAAACTTCTTCCTCAGATATCCCACAGAAACAACTAAAACTTCATTGCAAAAATTTTACAACAATCCAGCCTCTGACTTGGTCATCCCTTCATGGTTCTCAACTTGTGGGTCATGAACAATGAAAGTACATCCTGCATATCAGATATTTACATTACGATTCATAACAGTAGCAAAATTACAGTTATGAAGTAGCAACGAAAATAATTTTATGGTTGCAGGTCACCACAACATGAGAAACTGTATTAAAGAGTCACGGCATTAGGAAGGTTGAGAACCACTGCTTAGAAGATCTACAAACAACTCTGAGAGCAGAGGTTTAGAGATAACTAAATAGAAGACATGTCAGCAAATGAGTTATATACATAGTGTGGAATGAACTTTCTCCTTCATGAATAGATTTGTAGTAAGTGGTGAATATCCAAGATGTGAATACCATATTTTATATATCTTCCTTACCAACAGAATTATGCTTTTCTTGAAACTGACAACAGACATACATTCTTAAAAACTGTTCTGAAAGTAGATTTATTTCATATTTAACAATATATTTCTTTATCCAGTTTTGTAATATATTCTCATTGCTTTTTATTAAAAACTAGAGGCCCGGTGCACAAAAATTGGTGCACTCAGGGGCGGGGAGGTCCCTCAGCCCGGCCTATGCCTCTTGCAGTCTGGGACCCCTCAGAGGATGTCCACCTGCTGGCTTAGGCCTGCTCCCTGGGGGATCAGGCCCAAGCTGGCAGTCAGACATCCCTCTGGCAGCCCGGCAGCCCGTGGGGGATGTCCACTTACTAACAGGGAGCAGACTTAAGCTGCAGTCAGACATCCTTAGTGCTGCTGAGGAGGCAGGAGAGGCTCCCGCCACCACCGCTGTGCTGGCAGCCATCAGCCTGGCTTGTGCTTGGGGAGAGCTCCCCATGTGGGAGTGCACTGACCACCAGGGGACAGCTCCTGGATTGAGCATATGCCCCCTGGTGGCCAGGGTGTGTCATAGTGACCAATCATTCCCAGTCGTTCTCCTGTTAGGGTCAATTTGCATATTACCCTTTTATTATATAGGATAGAGGCCTGGTGCATGGGTGGAGGCCAGCTGTTTTGCCCTGATGGGTGTCCCCCAGCAACGGGAGCTCCCAGACTCTCCTTTTTTTCTTTTCTTTTTTTATTTATTCTGGGATTTATTTACCTTCTATAATTGTAACTTTGTAGCCTTGAGTGGAACTCAGAGCCACTGTGGCAGGCGGGAAGCATGGCTTCCTCCATCATTGGGGCAACCAAGCCTCCTGCTTGCTTCAGCTCCGTGGCTGCTAGCCGCCATCTTGGTTGGGTTAATTTGCATATAATCACTCTGATTGGCTGGTGGGTGTGGCTTAAGGCATAGCAAAGGTAAGGTCAATTTGCGTCTTTGTCTTTTATTAGTGTAGATACAAGCTTCCAAGAAATTTTCATTAATATTTTTAACTTTTAAAATGTAATTTATCTGTTGAATAATATTTATTATTATTATCCAGAGGTCAAAAATTTATTAGTGAAAGTGTAATTTTCATTCCCATATAAAATATAACCCAGAAATCAAAATTTATTTGAGGAAACAATAGGTAGAATTAGTAGTTATGGGAAGATGCAGAAGATGTTCAGGTTTTGTTTTGTTAGACTTTCAGTAAACTTAAATATTCCTTTTATCTTTACAGAAGATACATGATCGCACATGATAGGTTTGAGATAATAGCCTTGATTATTTTTGATAAAGAATTGTACCAAATTACGTTTTAGGTTATAAATTACTGTAATAAAATTGTTAAACTGATATTGTAAATTGTTTTACCCTTTTTGGAAGAAAATTTGCAATTTCTATTAAATATTTTTAATAACTATCATTTATCAAATGCTCATCATATACTAGGAACTGTTATAAGCAGCTACAGCCATTCTTATAACACCTCTATAAGGTAGGTACTAATATATTTCAATGAACCAAAAAAGGCATTAATTGTAAGGGACATATTTATATTATGTATACCCAAGAGAAAGAAAAAAAAACCTGCTGTGAATTTTACTATGTATAACATTTTCTTGTCCTTTACAAATTTTACTTTTTGTTACTCAAAGAGCTCTTTTATGTTTACGCCTTGACTTTATCATATATTACTCCTATGCATACATAACATTGAATATATAAATTAAATCAATTGGTTGAGATCTTTACATTTGGGGTACAGCTCTTCTTAAATACTTTTTGACTCATAGTTAACAATGCCTGTTTTTTTCTGACAAATATTATTTTCTATTCCATTAAGATTGTTGGTGATACAATATTCTTTATAGAGTTTTCTACTATTATCTATATGGTTTTCTTCCAGGCTTTGATACCCATTTGTTAAGTTTTGTTACTGGTACTTTCTATTTAAATGAAGGTACCACATTTTCAGACAACTACCGGGACTCAAGGTCCTGCCTTCAAGTTCCTTACATGGCTCATTGAGGGGTTATAGGTGTCCAGTCATGGAGTGAGTATCAATCTAAGTCCACATATGTCAACAGAGACATCTATGTCATGCTGCCAGCTGACTGACAATGATTGTCAAAATGGCATCAATAGGGAGATGGATTCCAACCTCAGAAATATTAAATTATAAAAATAATTGACATACTAAGAGTAGAAATCATTAGAGACAGCTTTGTAAAGTAATCTGTAGTCAGATTGTGTGAATACTGTACTCATTCAAGAGGTAGACATGCAACCTAATTTTCTACTTACTAGCTACATGACTTTGGATAGGCTAAACTTCTTACTCTTTATTTTACTTATCAATAAAATGAATACTAGTATCATAACAGTAATCTTACCTTGCAAGATTATTTTGAGAATTAAAGGTAGTAATAACAAGTTACTATGTATGGTATTAGGTGAGTACTAAACTTACACGGTGATCACTTTGTAAGTTACATAAATGTTTAATCGCCATGTTGTACACCTGAAACTAATATTATGTTGTACTAGAGGTCCAGTGCATGGGATTCGTGCACTGGTGGGGAGGTGTGGCCTGTGGGGATCAGCCCACTGTGGGAGCGCTGCTAATCCCGGTCAGCTGAGTGGCTGTGGACCCGCCCTCTGAGCAGTTGCTCCCACTGCGGGAGTAGCCGCTCATCCCAGTCAGCTGAGCAGCACTCCCACTGTTGAACGTCTGCCTCCGGGCGGTAAGTGTGCATCATAGTAACTGGTCAACCAGTCGTTCTGGTCATTCTGCTGTTGGTCGCTGTGCTTTTATTATACAGAATGTCAATTTTAATTAAAAATAAAAGAAATTAAGAAAATAAGTAGTAATAAGGAATCCACTTCTGGGCACTTATTCTATAGAAATACTAATAAACATACAATCCTAATATATAAAAAAACCAGGGGCCGTCACGACCAAAACAACCAGACAGACTACCAAACAGCAGGCTGTGTGGGGCGACCAGGCCAGCAGGGGTGTTAGTGAGAGACGACCAAATGACTGAACAGCAGGCAGCATGAGGCAACCAGGCCGGCAGAGGGGGCATTTGGGGGTGACCAGGCCGGCAGGGGTGGGGTGGGGGGCAGTAAGGAGCAACCAGGCCAGTGGGGGTATAGAGACAAATATACAAATGAAAGGCCATTGCTTTTAATATTGAAAAATTAGAAACTCCTACATTTCTATCAATATATTAGTTGCATAAATTAAAGTATATACAATCACCAGAGTAATATAGCTATTAAAATAATGAAATAAGTCTACAGGTGCTAACACCTATTCTATTATAGAATAAACAAACTATATTAAATGAAAAAGCAAGTTTTAGAACAGAATGGCCCCATATTTAAAATAAATGAACAAGCAAATGAATAATCATGCACATACATACATAAGTTCATGAGTGTATATTTGTATATTGTTTTTTTAAAGTCTAAAATAATTTATAATCAGAAAAACAAAAACTACTGTGAGACTATACATTATATGTACTTAATATATGCATTAGGTGTATATTATAAGATAAAACTACATACCTGTAAGATTTTAGGAAAATAAAAGGAATGTAACAATCTGAACAATATTTTCCCTGAACACTTTATCAAAAATAAATTACCTTGGTCAAATTTTTTTATATCAGTCAGCAGTCACTATATATATGTCAGTGTATTCCTTCAACATCCTTCGACATTCCTTATTCTCTATATCCTCTCCCATATATTTTATATCTAAATAGGGAGTTTTCTATCCCCAACATCTGCTATCTAACTGTAGCAGATGCCCCCACCCCTCATAGTGGGAGCAGTCCTATTAAAAGATCTGGCCCATTTCTGAGCTCATCCTCTGAAATGTGAATTTAAAAGGCCGCTTCTAATCACTTACACAAGTGAGGTTTGGGAAACTGCCCCCCTCTGCCTGGAATCCTGCTTTTCCTGTGTCCAGATCAAGTAGAAGACAGAGCCATAAAGGTATTTGATATATGGATGCTCTCTTCAGAGCCAAGCCACAGACCTTATCATTAAAAACACATTTTGAATTTGTATGTGTTTTTCAAACACTTCACTTTCAGGTAAGCAAAATTTATTGTATAAAAGCACCAAAAGTAATAGAAGCTAACAGATGAACAAACAGAAAGATGAGATGACACGTTGTGCTTAGAAAATATTTATTTTTTAATGTTAGCTCAGAGTAACACATGAAATACTCTGTGTACTGCCTCTGACAGGAAGGAATTAATGAGAATCTTACAGCAACCTGCAATCAGCAGCATTTCTGCATCTCCGTTTCATTAAGGCATCTTGGCTGTCAACTAAGGATATGTCTTCTCTCATGAAACTCTGCCTATTCATCGTTAATTGATTCTCTTGTACCATTACTAAAAGGTAAGTCTCTAAACACAAACATCGTGACATCTTTATTGTTAACATAAAGGTACAAATGGGTACGAGCCTTTGGAAATGTAACTTAGAAAAATAGATCTATGCAGATTCCTGAATTAATATCATAATAATACTCTGGAAAACTACGAATATTGAAATCCTATATGGGATTACAACTTTACTAAGTGGTTTACAAGGATTATCCAGTGATCCTCTGTAAACCTACTCTCCAGGAAGGAACAGGAAAAGTCTAATTTGCAGCAATTGCCATTTCTATGGTGTAAATGCTACTCCCATGGCTGGTTTGAAGCTAGTAAAATTTTCATATCCACGTCTCAAAATTACTGAATAATTAACAGTAGGCCAGCTCTAATACATGATCACATTCTATTCTCAAAACAGAACTTTATAATAGAAATTGTTACCTGTTTTTGTAGATGTTTAAACTGAGATAGAAATTAATGAAATAATTTTCCCAAATTTGCACTGTTAGTTGGAGGCCAGGGGTTGTCTATCTTAGCTTTATGCTTTTGCCATATGTATTATAATTCTAACCTGTTTCAGAGAAAAAATGCAAATTAGCAACCAAAGAATAAACTAAATCAGAAAGAAAACTCAAAGCCCAACTTTCCTCCGGTGTGCTATTTGCCTAGAAAAACCTGCCACGGTAATGGATTCAAATGGGGTGTATAACTTAGCAGTTAAAAAAATACTCTAGCCTGAAAACAGAACTGACAAAGCTTTAGTGCATACTTGACATCATTTTTAAAAGAATTTTTTAAAAACTGTGCTTAGTAGCTATAGAATAAGAGTTATTTAAGTGTCTATAAAGTTCCTGGGCCCATGCTATGGTGATATTTTGGTGGGAAAAAAAGTGAATACTTCTCCTATAATTATTATTAATCATCTAATAAGTGTCATGCCTCAGTATTATAAATATTTCTGTAAAAGGGTATAAAGAATAACTCTCACAGCAGATTTAGCAAAATAGATCAGAGAAAAGGAGATTTAGAAAGAACTGCAGGGATGACTTTTCCATATTAATTACAAACATTATCCTTTCAAGAAAGTCATGGAAATGAAGCTATTTCCAAAGAAAGCTAATGTAGTAGAAAGAAAAAATACTGAGCATGTAAATTACTTGGCACTGAAACCTGAGTGTGAATCCCAGTATTTCTACCTATGATTTGTATATCCATAAATAAGTTGCTTAGTATTTTTCTGAGTTAAAAAAAAAAAGAATTCCTGACCAAATTCAAGTGTTATGATAATAACAGCTCATTTATTTTTTTTTTTATCAATTTGAATGTGGAAAGTGATTCACATGCACTGTTTCATATAATCCCCTTTACTCCATGAGGGAGTTTCTAGCTCATTTTACTGGTGGGAAGCTGCTCTGTTTTGAACACAGCTATTAACTGATAGGAGAACTCAGAGCCCAGGCTTCTCATCTCCAGATCGCCTCCACATTTGGTTCACATATAATGAGCACTTCTAAAACTGATGTGATGATGTCATTTCCTGCAAAAGGTTGTGGTTTCTTGAGATCTGGAACTGTGTCATGTTCCTGCCTGTGTCCCCAAGAATAGAAACACACTAAATGTGTGAATGAATGCAGGGATGAGTGAGTGTGTTATTGATAATAGCTGATCATAATCGATACTGTGAATACTGTCATAAACCCCGAATCTATCTCTGTGTTTTGTTAAATATTTTGAGAAAACCTTGTGAATTCCAAAGAAATGAGTTTGGATAGTGATTGGTAAACTAATTAATAACATTTACCATCCAAATATCAATATGCTAATGTGTTTGTAAGGGATTTATTAGAAACTATTTTTTTCTGCTGAGTTGTAATTGAAAGACCTTTGAATACTTAAGAAAACATTTCTTTACCATGCCCTTCTTTTCTAAATTTTAAAAATATAAAACTTAGTCTTATGTCTGCCTCTGACTTACCTGTCTGTAGTTATTGACCTGGAAAAGGACGCACAGTGGGATGTTTGAGGGAAAGAAGATACTGTTGAGCATAAGTCTCCACATCAACCTTAAAGGTCGAGAACAGGATACCTTAATGGAATTTTGCTTAACTTCATTTCTTTGTTTCATTTTTTAAACTATTTCTAGAGTTGGTATTTATTATTTTGAGCTAATAAGACCAACAATACTAGGATGATCTCTGTTTAGCAGTTACTATTCCTATTCTGCTACATCCCACATACATGAAACCTTGTGCTCCAAATCACAGAGAGGTGAACACAATTCATTATCTTTTAAAAACAAAGTTAACAACACATGCCCTACTATAATGGATTAGAATGCCATGATTCTTTTTTATATGGCTAAGTATATAATTTTCCTCATTATGAATTATCCTAAGCTTTAAAAATATATATATAGTAGAGCCCAGCTGGTGTGGCTGAGTAGTTGAGCATTAACCTGTGAACCAGGAGGTCACAGTTGTATTCCCAATGAGGGCATATGCCCAGGTTCCAGGCTCGATCCCCAGTGTGGGGCATGCAGGAGGCAGCTGATCAATGATTCTCTTTCATCATTGATGTTTCTGTTTCTCTCTCCTTCTCCCTTCCTCTCTGAAATAAATAAAAAATATATTTTAAAATATATATAGTAGATAAGCTTAATATACATTGCCACTAAATGTTTAATCAGTTAAATGTGTGTTATTTTCTGTATAATATGGTATTGACAAAGAAGACAGAGAGGGAAGTGGACGGGAAAGAGAGAATGTGTTCTGTTTTGTCCACCTCTAAGCATCAATCTAGTTTTTTAGCATTAAACTGAGCACTGTCACACATAGTACTATCAGTATAAATAGAGTCTTTGGAAGAGAGATTTGCAAGAAAATTTAAAGGAATTATTTTTCCCTCAAGAACTAAAAAGCATAATTTATTCACTGGAGGGGGGACAAGTTAGGAGAGTCCATAAAGATTCTTGCATTTTGTAAAACCAGCAACACAAGCCCCTCACCCTTTCTTTGGCATTTAATCCAGTGAGTATGTTTATCAGACACATTAAGAGGTTCACAGTTTCTCAAACTTCTTACAGATGAACTCTAGAGATGGACTATGAATCAAAGTTTTGTGCTATGTCTTTCTTGATAAAGTAGATCATGAGCATGCTCATTATAAAGCAACTCCACAGTTGGCACACCTAGAGTATTGGCCCTGACTGAACAGATGATGAGATTCTATTACAGTCCATCACATCCATAAGCTGGGTTCTACTAGACAAAGCATTTTATGTTTAGCCAATTTCAACCAAGAATAACATAATTACAATTTCATATTATTTTGTTTAACCCCAGGCTCTAGATTAAGAAATCTGAGCTTTGGTTTCCCTTAGGACTCACTCCTCAAGGATTTGAAACAGCTTATAAAAAATACAAAGGTTGGAGGCAGGGATGGGAGGGAGAAAGGAGGGGATCATCGCAGCCAACATGACATCTTTGTGGAGTCATCTGATTCTGTCAGCACAGTAAATAAAAAGAGTGTAATGAAGAACAATTGGGTTATTTTACCAACCCCTTAGAGCTTAGCCTACTAGGGTTAACTGTTCTGGGAAAGAATTCAAAAGAAGCAGAAGAATCCAATGAAATTTCAGTCCTTACTCTGCCAGTTAAAATGACCATCCTGCAGGCCAGGCTTACTGGGGACTCCGGAGTAGAGTTCTCATCTACTCTAAGGGTCACTGCATTTGGATATGGCCAACACCCCTGGCACTGGAACTGTAATCTGATGAGAGAACTGCAAAAGGATGAGTTCCATTTCAGCAGCTTTGTAAAGGGCCATAAAATATTGTTATGAGGAAAACATCCTGGCTGGCTGACTGGCTGTTTCCTTTCCAGACTTTCCTTGTAGGATACAGTTCACCAGACTAGAAAGGATATAAATCTGTGAAACAAGCTTATCAGAGGGGAACCAAGAAGTGATCCAGCAATGGACTCAGCAGAACACAATGCTGGAAATCAGTTCTACTAAAAAGGAGATAGTACAGTAGACTCCATTTGGACATGTCAGATTAGAACTGGAATATTAATGGTACCACGAGAAGCAACAGCATAATAGACATTAATACAAGAGAGCAATGGTACATGAATAACAGGGTTTGCTTGCTCCAATCAATCCATGCATTGATACATCAGTGTATGTGCTGCACTTAGGGGAAACACTTCAAATTGTTATGTTCAAGAAAAGCAACTAGCTACATGTACTCTACAAAATAGTATTAGTGAATAAATAAACAAAATTAAAGCTAACAACAGTTTAGAGTAGAAAGATGATCATTCACATCAAGAATCTTCAGAGGATTCATGAATGAAGTAGAATTTAAGCTGGTCTTTATAGGTAAACAGCTACAAGGAATCAGGAGATGCATTAAATATAGTCCAGGTGTGGTAATGGCCTACATTACAGGAAACTAGAAAAGCAGAAATACTGGTACATAAAGCATATTTACATGTGTGTGTGGATGATGAGTTGTATGTAATGACATATACAGAGACGCATATGTTGAGATTCATCTATTTATCTATCTATCCATCCACCTCTTTCTGTCCCAATTCTATTTCCCTTTCCTTGGCTAAAGCACCACTTACTAGTTTTGTGACCTTGGGTAAGTTAGTTAACCCCTCCTACTTCTCTTAGTTGCAATATGGAAGTAATAATCATCCCTAGCTCACTGAGTTGTTGCATAAGTTAAAATAAAGGCTTGAAACAGAGATTGGACCATCGTAAGCACTCAAAACATGTTTGTAACATCATTATTTCTATTATCATCTCTTTAGGCCATGTATCCTTCATTCTCTTATGGTCCTTTCACCAGACTTTGAGCTCCACGAGGGCAGAAACAGTGCCTTATTCAGTTTGGACGCAGCATTTAGCACCTCCCCAGGTGCATAGTTACTGCTCATGATTATCTCTTGAATATTGGACTGGTTTCTAATGCTATTCACCATATCCACATTTATATATCATGGAATTTCCAAGTTCGCATGCTCACTTTCTCAGGCTTACTCTTCCTAGATGGCTCTATGTTCTCCATCCTTTCCTGAAATTATTGACATTCTTCTCTATTATTATACTTGGTCTAATGGTTATCATGATCCACACTGTTAGTTTCACCCATAGAATTTCAGGGCAAGTAGAAATTACTGAAATCAGTAATCCATGATTCTGGCTCTGACCTTCCAATTCCATATAACAAGTTAGGCCTGCTCAAATGTGAACCCTAAAAATAATCTAAATAGAGTACCTAGTTAGCATGCCTTGTAAGTTCAAAACCCCATCACTTATATTTCTTTTTTTTTTAAATATATTTTTTATTGATTAAGAAATTACATATGTGTCCTTGTCCCCACGTTACCCTCTACCCCCTCCCCCCCGCTCTTGCCCTCCCCCCCCATTGTCCGTGTCCATTTGTTAGGCCTATATGCCTGCATGTAAGTCCTTTGGTTGCTCTTTCCCCTTTA
>NW_006299705.1:14690540-14693038 GCF_000327345.1 Myotis davidii
CCCCCTTTCCGCGCGCGAGCCCCGCGAGATCCCCGTACCTCTGCGCTTCTCTCCTGCAGCTTCTGCGGGTCTCAGTGTGCTTTTCCTTCCTTCTAGTTGTAGAGTTTACAGTCAGCCAGGCTTCCTATGGTTCTGGATGAAGTCCGTATTGTTTCTCTGAGGTATTAATCAATTGTTGTGCGCGGCATTAATTTCCCGGTGTTTATCTCTGCCGCCATCTTAGTTTCTCTCACTTATATTTCTATATTAAAACAATTTGTTGCCTATAGGAGATAAAGTAACATTATGCCTGCTTACATCCTGGAGAAGATCTATTAGCATCCACACATTCTAGATGGTTTAGGCTAAGAGAAAAAATTATTTTCTTTTCTAGCTATTTAGATTACCAGAAAAGATAGCCATGTAACATTACTTTGCCTTTCCTCACTTTATAAAGTTGCCTGCCTGTTACCTTTTTTTATCTGAAGCCTGTGGGCTGATTCTAATTCGGCCCTGCAAAAAAATCTGTTTGGCCCTGGGCTGAGGGAAGATGTTAATTTTCATGACTGTTTTAGAACACATCAAAATTCAGTATGCATTTTTTTTTCAAGATTTCAAAGCAATATGCTTAAAACATGCAATTTAGAACTAGAACATATACAGCATTTAAAAATATTCAGGTTCTACCAAGAATCCATCCGGTCTATTATTGCAATAAGTAGGATACAAAGATATCTTTATCTGGTTGTGAATGAAACTATCTACTTAGAAAAAAGTTCAAAGTAGAATTTTATCTCTTAATTCTACAGAGGTTTTCTAGCTTTAACAGAAATTTGTTGTAGTTGAAAAAAGAGAATTTATACAATTGAATATGCATTAAGTCTGTCTTTAAAAATAATTTTTAAAGAAAATGGTTTGTAGTCCTTCATAGTTGTCTTTAATATGTCTTAAGCAAAACTTAGCTTAGTCAACAATTGTAACAAAAGTAAATGAGAATATGACTAATTTCACCATGAAGGTCTATTAAGGTGGCTATGCTGAACATTTCCCCAGCTTCATCTACTGAAAAAGTAAGTTTACAGTTGCAAGTACCTGAAACACAGTCTACTCTTGCATCATTTTAATTATTGTATTATTTTCATACCAACAACTATAAACCTACTTTTGTCCAACCTTGTATTTATGCTCTCTTAGGTCAAGCAATGGTGACTCCTTCCTGAGACCAGTAGTTAAGGACTTTTAAAAAAGGTCTGAAAGAAATTAATTTGTAGTTATCCACCTGTATAGCAGAATGCATTAATAATCAGTCTAAATGAATTTGATCCTCTTGGGTTTGCATGGTCCTGTCCTGCGAGAATACCAGAAGTTGGAAGCTGATTGGAAGTGTGGTTACACATGTTAAGTTGTTTTTAGTTGAACCAAATTAATGTTATTAAAATGCATTCAGTTACTTTCTGCCCTCCCAACCAAAGTCTACATATTTCTAGTATCAAAAGGCGATCAAGAATAAATTATTGAATAGTCCTACATTCATGTAAAGACTTCAGAGAGTTCAGTTTAAAACATAAAAAGCTGGAGAGAAATGTGCAATTGTAACTTTTTGAGCCATTTTCTTAGGTGAAAACTAGCTGCTGCTGGCTTATCCACTTCAATGTTGCTTCTAAAATGAAGCAACAACGTATAGCTTTTCAGAGGCAACTAGATGCCTATCATGCATGGTTGTTTTGTTTTGTTTTTTAATGTTTTGTTTTTGCATAAAACTCAGCCATTGCTGGGGCATTAATAATTTTTGGAAATAGATGCTCTACGAACACAACAGTTAACATCATTTGAGGGTCTACTGTGTGCCATTCTCTCTGCTAAAATTTATATATCTATATATCGTCTCATTTAATTTCACAATGATGCATAACATAAGTACCATTGAACTCTCCATTTTGAAGCTCAGAGAGGTAAGTAGTCCAACAAATCACAGGTAGAAACAATTAAAGCAGAAATCTGAACACACACAGAGTAACCCCAGGGCACTCACCTAACTACCAGGCTACTCTGCCTCACTTTCATTATGCTGGTAGTATAAAAACCTGGAAGAAATCTTAACTTTTTGAAACAACAAAACCATTTCTAACTAAGTGAGATTTGGAGAGATAGGTAAGTGGGTGCAACACCAAAGCAAAGGATGGAGCAAAGGAGCCTTAACAATAGCCAGCACATGAGAGTTTAACTGCAGTTACCTGCCTGTTTGGATGTGCTTCATCCTTATCTAATAAAAGAGAAACATGGTAATTGGCGTACAACCGCTACCCTTCCCATTGGCTAATCAGCGAGATATGCAAATTAACTTCCAGCCAAAATGGCAGGCGGCAGCCAGGCAGCTTGAAACTAACATGAGGCTTGCTTGCTTCAGTGACGGAGGACTCCAACATTCCCCGCCTCCCTTGCAGTCCTCTGAGCCTGCAGTTTGAACATTGTAACAAATATAGAAGCTAAAAAAAAACCAGAAACCAGCTTTCAGCAAG
>NW_006299705.1:14693683-14711053 GCF_000327345.1 Myotis davidii
GTGGTCATGACAGGGGAATGCGCCCCAACTCCCCAATCGGCCCTACCCTAAGGGTGACTGGGGGTGGCATCGCAACCTCCCGATCCGCCCTGCTCTGTCCATGACAGGGGAAGGCGCCCCAACTCCCCAATCGGCCCTACCCTAAGGGTGACTGGGGGTGGCATCGCAACCTCCCGATCCGCCCTGCTCTGTGCATGACAGGGGAAGGCGCCCCAACTCCCCAATCGGCCCTGCTCTGAGCCCGACCAGGGGCTGCACCTAGGGATTGGGCCTGCCCTCTGCCACCCAGGAGCAGGCCTAAGCCAGCAGGTCATTATCTCCTGAGGGGTCCCAGACTGCAAGAGGGCACAGGCCAGGTTGAGGGACCCCTCCTTCCCCCCGAGTGCACAAATTTTTGTGTATCTAGTTTTAACATATTAGAAAAGCAAAATTCAGATGAGGCCATAAACCTGTGGACCCTGGCAAAGGCAGCAACAAGAATGTACCTAGCATGCTACCAAAGAAATAAGATAGCACAAGGAGACATATGCATGAGGTTCTACCGGTGGGTACAGGAGTTTCAGATTGCAAGAGGTCAAACATTAAGGTGCCCACTGGATCAGCATTGAGCCTAAGTATTCAAAATCTTTTTGAAGCTTTCTTGGGAATGGTTTTCAAAGATTATGGTGAAGAGTCATCATTACTTCTGAGGGGATTCACACATTACCAGGTAAGTTAAGTACTTTATCAGGTAAATTTTAAAAAATATTTGTTTGATTTCTATAAATCAATTGAATTTGATTTATTCAATTTTATTCAGGTTGATTTCTTTGAATCAATTGAATCGAATTTAGTTTAGTGTTCACAATTGTATGAGTTTTCGAAGGTTTCCATAACATAATAGCACTAACTGGGTGGCTTAAACAACAAAAACGTATATCTCATAGTTCTGGAGGGTAGAAGTCCAAAATCAAGGTGTCAGCCGGGTTGATTTCTTCTGAGGCCTCTCTCCTTGGCTTACAGAAGTCAGCCTTCTTGCTGTGACTCCGCATGATCTTCACCCTATAAGTGTGCCTTCCTCTCTTCTGTTTTATCCTAAGTTTCCCTTCATATAAGCATACCAGTCGGATGGTCTTAGTGTCCACCTGAACAACCTCATTTTAACTTGATTACCTCTTCAAAGGCCGTATCTCCAATTACAGGCACATTCTGAGGTACTGGGAGTTAGGTGCTCCAACATCTGAATTTTGAGATGATTCAATTCAACCCATGACAACAGTACATACCAAATTATGAAATGTGTTCTGATTTTTCTTTTGGTTGATTCAATGTATCCAGCAAGTCATTAGTGACACACAGACTTAGAATATTAACAATAAGTAAATAAATAGATCGATAGATAAAATGTAAACAAAAAGAAATAATATTGAAAGTCATTTTGATTAAACAAATAAACCCCCAGTATTGCTGCCACATTCTGGACACTATTTCTTTACTATATTTTAATTAAAAGATAGGCTCATTGGAGAGATTCTTGAAATAGCCCAAATTCTTTGTATGTGTAATTAAAAAATAAGTAATTGCTGCCATTGAAAATCTATGGTGTTCTGGGCACTGGGATAGATCTTTTAAACACATTATTTCACTTATTGTCACAATAGCTCGAGGAGGTAGAGATTATTATCCCTGTCTTACTAATAAAAACCCCAAAGCTTAAGTGTTTTAAATACTCTTGCCAAAAGCACATGCTAGTAAGTGATAGAGCCTAGATCCCAACACTAGTCTGCTCGTCATGAAGGCTCTTATTGTTAGTCATTCAAAGCTAGTAATGCTCAATTCTGTCAGATGAAACATTTTTATAACTGTGTAAGAATATCAAGGGTAAGAATCATGTTGCAAATATAAGTTCTACTTACAGTTATTGATTACCTAGGATATACTAAGTACTGTGCTAGACACTGAAGTTAGGATCATGAATAGGACATAATCCTTCAAGGAACTCACAACCTGGTAAGAAAGACAGACATTTACACAAGGAATGGCAATGGAATAGAGTAAGTCCTAGAGACTTTTATTCAAGCAGCATGTTGCCCAAGGCATTATTTATTAAAAGGATAAAGGTCTTCTAGATTATAAGAGACATTAAATACTACAGTAATTCTTACCATAATAAATGTGAATATCATTTTAAAATAAAAAAATGACTAGACAAATGTCAAGAAATCCTGCTTTCATGTTTTTAAGGCACAGTTCTATCACATTCTATTTCAGTAAATTACAACAAAGCTCAGCTGAACTGTTTCATTTAACTTCTACTATAACATTTTTACAAACCAGTTTCTGATCAATGATGCCTTGGCTGTGAAACTGAGTACATAGTATTACTTATCCTCCTATAGTTTGAAATCCAGCCCTCTATTTACCAAGCATAAAGGCAAATGCCAGTTAAACTACTCTTAGTTCCATCTTTCTGATGTTCAAGTGCAGGAACAATTATCTCCATCAATATTTAATGGCCTAATCCTAAGCAGAAAGTGCCACAGTGTAGGCAATAGTCCTGTTAACATGTTGTTAATTTTCAGGCATAGAGGCAGAAATGGACTATACAGTTACTGAAAATGCACAGCAGTACATTTCCCCAAGGTAAAATTCTCTTCGCATTCTCCAGTCTACCTTCACTGATAATAAGGGAATTAGAAACATTTCAGAGTTGTGTTCAGTGGGTTAAGCTTGTTCACTCTTTAAAATTCATGGAAAAAATAAAGCTTTCCACTTCCCAGTTTTTTAAAAACAAGGTTTTGCATCTACCTAATTCAAGCCAAATATCTCATGACCCCACCCACCTGCAATTTTATTTTGTCTGCTTTGGTCTTTTTCTGAGTTAATGGTTTAAATGACCTTTATTATGTAACTAGAATCATTGCCTAAGATTTGTGAAATCTAGACCATTGTTGGATATCAATTAGAAATCTTCCTCTAAATGTCAACATTAAAAAAAAATCACAAGAAATTTTTAATGCAAATAATTTTTATAGCTACACCATGAATAGAGAGAATTTTTGTAGCCTAATAATTTCATTGAGAAGATCACAGTGTTGACTGTTTATGATTAGTTCTCTTTCTTTCCCAATTCTTTAAAAAAGATTAAAGACTGGGGTGAAGGGATACAGGAGGAATTCTTCCATTAAAACCTTCCTTTCGGAGAAAACTTAGAGGAAATGTGGGCAGAGAAATCATGTCAATATTCAAAGAGCAAGAGTAATGATAGAAGACACAAAAGATCTTTATATGTCTATTAAGAGACTAAATACATTCCTGGCAGTTGTACTTAAGAATGAAGTTTCTATTATCTTTCTTATGACTTCAAGTTTGACCTTAAAAATTATCTAAGCTTCTGTAGGTCTGATACAATTGATTTTCAACCCAACTTAGTTATGATTTTCCACTCAAAAGAACATTTCTGCAAGTTTCCCTCTTAAAGGTAATGTATTCCTTAAAATGCTTTCAGGCCACTTTATTTTTCTTCTTTTTCAATACCTCATGAGCATCCAGATTTTCAAGTACTAAATAAATGTCAAACAGCTTGTCAATAAAACTCAAATACATTTCTCCTAAGTATAAAGGTAATAAATATAAAATTCTTCAGTGTGGTCCAACTGGAGTAAAAGCAAGAAAGTTTGATCAGTTTATAGATTTGAGGGGAAATTACTTCATGTTTTCATACTATTCTCTAGTTCTTGCAAGGAGAGGTGCAGAATGTCCAAATAAGAATATTTCTTGTTCCTTTGCCAAATCCAGTTCTTAAGTACTATGTTTAGATAGTGATCTGTCATGTTTATGTAGCAGAACTCAAGTGCAGATATCTCTCATCTGTCAGAAGCATGGCCATGCCCATAAGCCTATCGGTTATATAAATTATTTGGGGTAGATTAGAAACTTTCTCCATAAATGTTCATCAACTAAGAAGCAGGGTCAGGCCTAATGTAAAATGGAGGAGCAGATGGCTGTCTAAAACTCTGCCCCTTCCTATTGCCCTCCATCAGTAATCTAGTGACTCTTCATTGGATGGTATCTTTCATTCCACACCTCACCTAGACAATGGTTCTGTTCATGACCTCCCTTCATTCATTCAACAAATATTTATTGAGCACCTAGCATGTGTTGTCAGGCAGTGTTCCAGGTAGGTATTTGGGTTATATCAATGGATCAAACAGAGATTCCTGGCCCCAGGAAATTACAGTCTAATAAAGGAAATAGAAAATAAATAATGTAACAAATGAGTAGTTTATATAGACTGCTAGCGGAGAATATGGCTATGGATAAAAGAAAAGTATAGCATGGTAAAGAAGATGAGGATTGTAGGGGTGGTAGGTATAGGGAGAGGATTGTTGTTTCAAATAGAGAGGCCATGATAGGCCACACAGAGAAGGTAGCCTCTGAGTAAGGAAGTCAGCCATGTAGAAGTCTGGAGGAGAGCTCCAAGTAGAAAAAGACCAGTACCCACAGGGCATAAGGTCAGGGTGTGCTTGATGTGTTTGAGGAACTACACAGAGGCCACGGTGACTGAAATGGAGTGAACAAAGAGAGGAATACGAAAAGAGGTGAGAAAAGAAATCAGGCTGAAGAAGGAGTAGAGATCTTGATAGGCACTAGGAATAGCTTTGGCTTTTAATCTGTCTTGAATCTCATTTCACAAAGTTCCATGCTTCTTTAAGGTTTAGAGCTGATGAGATTGACAATATATTTTATTCATTCACTTAACCCTTTATTTATCAATTCACTCAACAAATACTATTCATAGAGGTCACAATACTATTTATTAAGTATGATAGGCCTAAAGTTACATGATAAGAAGAATATAACAGTAAGCAAAAGAAGACATAATTTCTGTCCTCAGGGAGTTTACGATCTAGTGAAGAAGACAGACAGGACTGTGGTAGTCACAGGAGCGATGCTATGAAGCCAGTGAAGCACAG
Organism: Myotis davidii; assembly: GCF_000327345.1. NCBI lineage: Eukaryota > Metazoa > Chordata > Mammalia > Chiroptera > Vespertilionidae > Myotis > Myotis davidii. Next base: position 14,698,639 of record NW_006299705.1, read on the forward strand.
GGCCATGATGCTGTGGGAAACTGGAGGAAGAGAATTTGACTTAGTCATGAAGGTCAGAGACCACTGTTTTGAGAAAGCAGCAATTAGGTGGCAAGTGAAAGACAAATAGTGACTAGGCACTCTAGAAGTGCTTAGGACAGTGGTTCTCAACCTGTGGGTCGCGACCCCCTTGGGTGGTTGAACGACCCTTTCACAGGGGTCACCTAAGACCATCGGAAAACACATATATAATTACATATTGTTTTTGTGATTAATCACTATGCTTTCATTATGTTCAATTTGTAACAATGAATTTGGGGGTCACCACAACATGAGGAACTGTATGAAAGGGCCGCGGCATTAGGAAGCTTGAGAATCACTGGCTTAGGGAAACAGCAAGTGGCAGGCAGAGGGGGCTGCAGGAGACTGAAAGAAGGTAGACAGTGGTTGGAGTCCGGAGAGCTGGAGGAATAAAACAGGGATGAGTCTGGAGAGATGGGTAGGAGGGTGGGGACTGAATGTGCTAGGGCTCAAAAACGACAATAAGCAATTTGTCTTTGTCCTAAGCTCAATAGGTAGCCAGTAAAAGAATAAAAAATAAAAATAAGTTAAGTAAGGGAGTGACCTGGTCAAATTTAAGTTTTACAGATCACTAATCCATATTTGATATGTATTAATGAGTTTAGATAACTCCTCTAAATAATTTGTGTGTATTTTATGGGAGCCTATATAGATAATCCTGAACCCAGGCAAATCCTGGTGAGAAATTTAAATATTATAGCAAGCTGATGAGAGAAAATAAGTTGGATAGCGAAATTATTGAGCAGCCCATAAATTAAGTCAAGAAATAAAGCCAGATTCTATGTATTTATCCAGTAAAATATGGCTTTCATTAAATTATTCAGATGCCAGTAAAGAACAAAATGTTGGTTTAGAGTGAGTACTAAATTCCTTTTGTTTTTTATAAGCATTTTGAGGCCTAACAATGTTAAATGACTTTCCCAAGGTCACAGAGAAATGTCAGAGCAGTTCATGCAGCATATATTGCTTTAAAAAACTAAAATGCTTTCCACAGTGGCTGCACCAATGTACTCCCATCAATGATGCACTAGGGTTTTCTTTATTACAAATCCTCACCAGCACGTTTGTTATTGATGATAGCCATTCTGACAGGTGTGAGGTGATATTTCATTGTGGTTTTAATTTGCATTTCACTGATGATTAGTGAAGTAGAGCATCTTTTCATATGTCTATTGGCCATCTATATGTTCTTTTTGGAGAAGGTTGTCCAGGCCCTTTGCCAATTTCTTATTAGTAAATTGGATTGTTTTCGTGGTGTTGAGTTTTATAAGTTCTTTATATATTTTAGAAATTAACCCCTTATCAGATGTATTATTGATGAATAAGTTCTCCCATTCAATGTGTTGTCTTTTCATTTAGTTGATGGTTTCCCTTACTGTGCAAAAACCTTATAGTTTAATGTAGTAACATTTGGGGGTTTTTTGTTGTTGTTATTGTTTTGTTTCCCTAACACAAGGAGATATATTGGAAAAAATATTGCTACAAGAAATGCTTGAGATTTTACTGCCTATGTTTTCTTCTAAGATTTTTATGGTTTGAGTCTAATATTTACGTCTTTAACCCATTTTGAGTTTATCCTTATGTATGGTGTAAGTTGGTGGTCTAGATTTTTGTTTTTGTTTGTTTTGTGTGTGTGTTCTTTTGCATGTATCTGTACAACTTTCCCAATACCATTTATTGAATAGATTGTCTTTACCCCATGTATGTTCTTATCTCCTTTGTCAAATATGAACTGACTATAAAGGTGTAGATTATTTCTGGGCTCTCTATTCTGTTCCATTGGTCTATGTTTGTTTTTATGCTGACACCATGCTGTTTTGAGTGAAATGGCCTTATAGCATAGTTTGATATCAGGTAGTGTGAGACCTTCAATTTTGTTCTCTTTCTCAAGATTGCTGTGGCTATTAGGGTTTTTTTTTGTGGGAACTGGAGAGTATTATGCTCTGTGAAATAAGCCAGTCAGAGAAAGACAAGTACCATATGATTTCACTTATATATGGAATCTAATGAACAGAATTAACTAATAAACAAAATAGAAACAGACAAATAGTTATGGAGAACAGACTGACAGCTGTAAGTGGGGAGGTTGGGGGCTGGGTGGAAAAGATGAAGGAATTAAGGAAAAAAAACCACAAAAAAACTCACAGACAACAGGATGGTGATTCCCAGAAAGAAAGAGGAGTCAGGGGAGGTAGAAGAATATAAAGGTGTGATAAATGGTGATGAAAGGAAACTTGATTTGGGGTGGTGAATACACAATACAATATACAGATGATATATTATAGAATTGTACATCTGAAACTTATATAATGTTATTAACCAATGTCACCCCAATAAATTCAATTTAAAAAATAAAATAAAACTTACATACATTTTTTTTAAAAAGAGAAAACATTTAAAAAGTAAAATGGACAAATTCATTTTAGACAAAACCAGGAGGTGTGGACATCTTAATGACTCCTAACTCTTTTGTTTTTAACTACTAAAACATTACAGAACACTTATGGCCATGCAGCCTTAAAAATCCTGCTGTTCTCTGAGCACAGTTCATAAATCCCAGTCAACAGTCTCATCTGCAATGTCTTTCTCAGAGTTGTATATTGAGTCTCCTCAAATCAGAAGAAAATCTGTGTAGTGTGTTCCCTTCCTCTCCCTCATCTTCAGCACTAACCCCTCCCACCATTACCACTGCCATACTCATTTAATTCTGTCAACAAATATTTATTGAGCATCAACTATATACCAGGCAGTCTGATAAGATGCAAAGATTTTTAAAATGGAGTAAAAACAGTTTCTTCAATAAATAGCACTGGGAAAATTGTACAGGTATATGCAAAAAAATAAAACTGGACCACTAACTTACACCACACACAAGAGTAAACTCTAAATGGATAAAAGACTTAATGTAAGTCATTAAACTATAAAAATCCTAGAAGAAAACATAGGCAGTAAAATCTCTCAGAGTAATATTTTTGCCGCTATGTCTCTGAGGGCAAGGGAAACATAAAATAATAAACAAATGGGACTACATCAAACTAAAAAGCTTCTGCACAGAAAAAGTAACCATCAACAAAACAAAAAAGGAATACAGCATATGGAGGAAAACAATTGCTAATGATTCATCTGATAAGGGGTCAATCTCCATATATATAAAGAACTTATACAACTCAACCAGGAAAACAAAATATCCAATTAAAAAAATGGGCAAAGATAATTCTGAATAGATACTTCTCCAAAGCGGACATACAAATGGCCAATAGACATATGAAAGCATGCTCAGCATCACTAATCATCAGAGACATGCAAATTAAAACTACAGAGAGGTATCACCTCACACCTGTCAGAATGGCTATCATCAAAAAATCAACAAATGACAAGTGCCGGCAAGGATGTGGAGAAAATAGAACCCAGTAAAGCACTATTGGTGGGAATGCAGACTGGTGCAACCACTGTGGAAAACAGTATGGAGTTTCCTCAAAAAATTAAAAACTGAACTGCCATTTGACACAGTGATCCCACTTCTGGGAATATATCCCAAGAATCCTGAAACGCTAACCAAAAAGAATATATGCACGCATATATTCATAGTAGTGTTATTTATAATACTAAGATCTGGAAACAGCCCAAGTGTCCATCATTAGATGAGTAGATAAAAAGGCTGTGGCACATTTATACAATGGAATATTACATGGCTGTAAGAGAAGGAACTCTTAACCTTTTGGGACAGCATGGATGGACCTGGAGAATATTATGCAAGTGAAATAGCCAGTCAGAGAAAGATAAATACCGTATGATCTCACTAATATGTAGACTCTAATGAACAAAATAGAACCAGAGGCATGAATACATGGAACAGACTGATGAATCTCAGAGGAGAGAGGTTGGGAGGGACTGGATAAGGAAGGTGACGGGATTAGCTAAAAAACATATAAGCATAGCCCATGGACACAGACAATAGTGTGGTGAGGGCCAAGGGAGGAAGGGTGGCAGCTGGGTGGAGGTGGGCAAAGGGGGACATCTGCAACAGTGTCAACAATAAAAAGGAATCAGGAGTGACATAAGTAACCAGTTCTGATGAACTTTGAAGTTTACTAATCAGACAGGGGTGTAGGGATATTTCAGGTAAACAAAACTACACATATAAACAGTTACTTCAAACAGTGTGGACACCTACAGCATGGGGTGGGTATAGGGAAGTAAAGCATGATGAGACTATAAAAGTAGAGAGGACATAGGTCCTAGAAGAAATTTTATGCCATTCTAAGGATTTGGAATTTTCTCCTTAAGGCAATAGGGAAACCAAGAAGGCTTATTATAGATGTGCCCTAGCTGGTATTGCTTAGTGGATAGAGCATCAGCCTGCAGACCAAAGGGTCCTGGGTTCGATTCTGGTCAAAGGCATATACCTTGGTTGCAGGCTCCTCCCTGGCTGGGGCCCAGGTCAGGGCTTGTACAGGAGGCAACCAGTCGATGTGTTTCTCTCACATCAATGTTCCTCTCTGTCTTCCCCTCTCTCTTCCACTCTCCTTAATATCAATGGAAAAATATTCTCGGGTTAGGATTAACAACAACAAAAATAGATATAAGATGTAAGGTAAGATAAAGGAAAACTGATAAGATTTGCCTCTGTTATAATTTATAAATATCATGGTATTATTAGCTTAGTTATTATATGCTTTACCTATTTCTGGGCATATGTTTCTTGAATTTGATAACTACATTGGCATTCATTCTATATTGTCATTGTCCTGAAATATTAAAACAGTCATCATTTTAATTATACTAATCCACATTACATCACATAAAATATTCTCTGTACAAATAAACTGATATTAGAACTGGAAATTATCTTATTTCTTAAGAGTATCAAATGGTACTCACATAATCTGAGAGTTAAGTGTTCAATTCCCTTCTAAGGAAAAAATTACTGACCATAAAAAATATGTCAATAAAACAAAAGTTCACAGTGTGTCTGTTTAGAGCAGTGTTTCTCAACCTGTGGGTTGCAACCCCTTAGGGGGTCGAACGACCGTTTCACAGGGGTAGCCTAAGACCATCGGAAAACACATATTTAATTACATATTGTTTTGTGATTAATTACTATGCTTTAATTATGTCCAATTTGTAACAATGAAAATACATCCTGCATATCAGATATTTACATTATGATTCATAACAGTAGCAACATTACAGTTATGAAGTAGCAACGAAAATAATTTTATGGTTGGGGGTCACCACAACATGAGGAACTGTATTAAAGGGTCGCAGCATTAGGAAGGTTGAGAACCACTGGTTTAGAGCATGTTGGAAAACAGTGCATAGGTTTAAAAAAGAAAAAGGATTTTCATAATTAGCAATAGTAAGCCTTAAACAAGATAGCATTGAGTAGATAGACCTCCCAACTCATTACAATTAGAATAACCTATGAGTCAAAAACTGCTGCCTAGAAGAGCTGACAGAGTTAGACTAAAAATAAGTTGAAGAAAATTACATAGGCCATACCAAATCTCCAAGAATTATTGAAGAGATAATGGGAACATCAGAAGTATATTATTATTGTACAAGAGCAAAACTCTACTACATACACACACACCACACAGATATATTTGAGAATCATATAGCACAATAACTGAAAAAAATCTATGAATATTATGCGTTCAAGAAATAGTCAATAAATTCTTCCATTAAAAAATCTTAAAACATTTAAATTGTCATTCCTTGAATGTTACAGTGTATATCACTGCTATTTTACCTACTGTACTTGCATTATTTAAGGGTCCTTATTTCTCAAAGACGAGCATTCTGGGGACAAGCAAGGAGTGGGGGAAACTGCATGTTGTTTGAGTTATAATTTGACCATAAACATCTAAAATTAATGTTCTTAAGATAATAAAAATTATTGGCAATAAGGAAAGGAGACCATATTTTTACATTCTAATTTTAACCCAAAGAGAGAAACCCCAGCAGAGTTGGCAGAAAAAGCCATTGGAAAGGATTCAACTCTTCCAAATATTTATCAATACAGAAATGGTTTTGAGCACACGTGACGAGGAAATCCTGCAGACTGAGTTGGTATGGATTAAAGAAATAACATAAAAAATCGTGGAGGTTTAGTCCATGCAGAATGGGAAGGATTGAACTGCCCTAAGAGGCCTATACTTAACTTATATAGTACCCTAAATGCCTAATTTGCTACTTACTAGCAAGTCTTCAATATAATGTTTATTTTTTTAACAAGGTCATCCGTGAATCAATCAACAGTGAATACCAAGGGCAAAAGAAAAATCACCCAATGACTGCTGCAAAAGCTTGCAAAAACACCAATTGATCACTAGTGATCATTGGTACAGCAAACTTCTGTCCCTTCAGGGATTTGCCCAACCACAGACTTTCTCTGGAACCAAGCTCATAATGCAGCATCCCTCTGGATCCTCAGTAACCTCATTAATGGCTGCCCTGTGCTCCCTGTCTACTTTTAATTTCTTCTAGTAATAGGAATACTTCATAATGGAAGATTTAATTAACTGAGTTTCCAAAAAGCTATTTCCAGTGAACTGGGAACATTAGCTTTAATTTTTATTGTCCAAGAATGAAGATACCCTTTTTACAACAGATTAAATGCAGCAGGGAAACAACATTTTAACCACACTAAAGTGTGGGAACCCACTGGCAAAAGTCAATTGTGCTGCTGAGAAGACAAAGGCTATGCTAGTGTGGTCTGAGGGGAGGGGCCTGCTGGAAACTTCTTGTCCTTTCCTTAACTCCTGTGGCTCCTAACATGGCTCACTCCTGCCTGTAGGAACTCTACCCTGGGTGCGGATCAGCTTCCCACCACCAGGAGCAAAGCATTGCAGTGAGTGTGCCAGATAGAGGGTCCTTTCCTCGCCTCTTTCCCCACAAACATACAAAGGTATTACCAGCCCCGTTAGATTGCTTTACAGCTAGGGCCTGTTTTCAAGAAGTCCATCAACGGGCAGTATTAAAGTCGGGGGAAGAAAAATCAGCATGACCTTGCAAAACAGAGAGGTCTGAGGTCAACCAGCTGAATTTTTGTGCAGAAATTTTTTCCACAGCATTTATTAATGTATAATCTTTGTGCTTGGCCTGACATGACGCTTATCATACTCTCATAATTTGGTTTATTTACCTGACAAACTGATGGAGCACCCAATCCCAGTGAGTCATCCCAATCCCTCACATACACACATATTTGGGGTAAGCATACGCCCTGTTTAAACTGTGTCTTTAAAAACCCTTATGGAAATTAGGAGCTAAATATTACTACACACTAGCCATTTTTCAAAGTGAATATATTTCAGTGTTACCTTTTTCCCTCGTTTACCAAATGAAATTAGACCACATGACAGTCTAATACCTTGTGAATTGTACTTATTAGATCAGATTTGGTTTGAGTTATGGAGGCATATGCACCCAGAAGCGCTAAATGCCCCGTGAAAAAGCAGAAAGGTGGCTTAGAGGTTTATGGCATCAGTAGCTTTTCATCTGTGAAAGACCTGGGTTCAGTTCTTTGCTTTTATCCTGAGTAAAACTTACTTTCATGGCTCTATCATGTCTTGTATAAACACACACACACACACACACACACACACACACACACACACACACAACAACAACAACAACAAAACACAAATTGTTGGTTTGCTTCATATGTGGAAGCTGAACAAAGAATGTAGCCATGTGTTGCAAATTTCTATAAAAATGGACATCACAAGTCTTGGTCCATTTCTGACTCCACTATGCACAGGATAGGAAGAGAAACCTATGTGTGAGAGGTCTACAATTTACTCTCCTATAAAAACAGAGTAATTTTCATCCACATTACCCAAAGAATACTTGACACAATTCACAAGAGCCAAGCTTTAGAGACAAACACAAATCCCAAAATCTTTGATTTGGAAAGGTTTAAATACTGTAGCTTTCTTTGTATTTGGACCTCTAAAGCAACTGATTTAAGAGTTAACTTTTGTAGGAGTTTACTGCTCCCCCAAATAATTCATTACCGATGGTTATTCTTTCTGCCTTTGCAATTAATCAGGTTTGAAAGTGCTTCATTTGGTGCATTTGTATTGTTTAAATAAATCTGGAAACACTAACCCTGTCACATTCAGGGGTCGAGTGTGGGAATGAATCTGTAGGCACAGAGGGTAAAATACTTCAAGGCGTATCCCCAAGAGATTTCCAGCTGGACAATCAGAATTTATTTTCCAAGAGGAGGGTATCTTCGTGCAAGTGAGCCTGTGGTGTGTTTTAAGGTCTCCTTAACCTGTCTCGGCAAATCGCATAAATCATGGCAATAAAGTCTTCCCATTCAGCATGTTAGGGATAGGGAAAGCTGACCAGCTTTTGACCTCTTGTTTGGGGCCCCAACTGACCCTAACTTAGAAGTTCAAGCGGTCAATTGCAGGTCACTGAGGGCAGTCTCAGCGCCTTTTTAATTTCACTTGGGCTGCAAGGTTACATTTATGCAGCACAGGTATTTTCCTGGGTTTTGGGGATGTGCTGCTTATGGAATCACACCAGGATGACCAAAGGAGGGGGAGGGGAGGAGAGAAAGAAAAAACAAACTTTAGGTTGGTGTCCCCCTAACCAGCCCCACTTTAGTATACACCGAGTCGGTCGTTTATCAGTATAATGGATCTACAGACAACCTTAAACAATTGTCAAACATTCTTTTAAAAGCCATTAGTTTTTCAACTAATATATATATCTGTTTTGTGCATTTGTTGAACCCTTCACTTGTCACTGAGAGCGGCCTGTTAAACTAAGCAGAGGCCTGATCAGTTTTCAGGGAGCACTGAGCCTCAGGGTTCACCTGGGTCAGCCGCAAGATTTATGAGGCCCAGTGCCAGGATCTGATTGGGGCTGTTAGTGCTAAAGAAAGCTGACACTTCCTCCCTTCCCCTCCTCTCCAGCTCAGCACACAAAGTCCAGTGACTTAACTTGTACATTCCCACTGGCTGCCTGAGAGGCAACAAAATTGATGACCTGTACAGACACCAAAGTGGACATCAATAAAAAAAAAGATGGATGTGGACGAGTGGAGTGACATGCCTCATTGCTGAGGGGCTCGGGGAGGGAAGAGAAAAGGTTAAAAAAACACTGGAAAGTTATTTATATAAGCTTCAAGGACAAGGATTTTGTCACTACTTGCCTAAGAATTTGCTCTTAAAATATTTTTTCCTCTGGCTTCTATGCTTCTCCCATTGGCAGTGAAGTCTGGGGACCGCAGCAATTACTAGATATTTTTATTTGTTGGCTTATGTTCAGAAGTTTTTATTAATTTTTTTTTGGTCACAAAAGAGTGATAGCATGATATGGACTGAAAACTGATGAGACATATGGAAGAAAAATGTAAGGTGCATGATTGATGAAGCATTACCATTGGCTTCGTAATTAATAAGGATAGTTAAAAGCTGAGCAGATTGTAGTTTCTATAAACTAGTAGATAAAAATGCTCTAAATACCATAATCTTGAAGCATCTCCCAAGGAACTGCCCTGAAATAACAGGAACTGCGCTCTTGAAGTTGGAATCCATGGAATAGTTTACAAGTGGAAAATGAATAAAAGTAATTGGATTAGACATTGGTACGCTGAGTGCTTTTCTATTTTAAAGAGCTGGTGACAAAAATTATTTGGTGGCTTAGCTTGCGCTCCAAATCAGATCCAGAAAAAGACAAGTAAACTGAATAAAAGAATTATTACCTTTTCTCTTTCATTCTTGATGTGTTTATTTGTCTTCCAGGATGTTTTCTGCATGCTTATGTATTATGTAAATGAGGTCTAAATCTAAATGTGATCAGTGAGGTGGGAGTGATTACGTGCTCGACTATATCGCAATATTTACAAGTGATCTTTCCATACTAATTCTGCCTCAATTGGCTGTTTTCTTCAGTAAACATGATCTGTCGGTCTTCTATCCAATAACAGAAAATTGAAAAAAAATATGAATTTTATTTTTAATAATTTCAGGTGCTCCAGGTGATAACAGTTTATATTATGTTAAGATAAACCCTTTTTAGGTTCAAAATCAAGATAGAAAAATATTGATGCTGTTACACTGTCCCTTTGTGTACAGAAACTAAGCTTGACATCTTTAGGAACTTGAGTTTGAAGTTCTTACCGTTTCAGCCATGTAAAAGTGGGTCACTTTCACAGTACACAGTCTACTGACTCTTACTATTCCTGGCTATGGCAGTAGGATGGGTTTTGCACTAATGTCACAACAGAGCTTGTGACAAAGTGGAGAGAGGAAGTGCTTATCTCTGATGATTCTGTTTACTAGCTCAGAACAGCCATCTTATCCAGAATCAAAAACCCTAAATGAGGGTATCTGTGAAATTCACACTTGACCATGAAGGCTTACTGGTAAGGCTGGAGTAATATCATCATTTCTGTTCTAACTTAGCATATAGGACACTGTCAAATGTGACATCCAAAAATGACACTGCCAAGGGGCTCAGGGTCACCTGTTTGAGAGAGGTTGTGAGGTCCTATAGGGTTTAAGGTAACTTTGATTCTTCAAGGGCTCACTCTGGATCCCTCTTCTGCCAGGACACTTCTGATCTTCCCTTCTTATTAAACTGACAACATGGATTTCCTATTAGCATCAGGTAGTAGTATCTGAAATTTTTTTCAAGCTGCTCAGGATTGGAATCTAGTGTGTTCTTTTCTGGATGGTCAGACACATGTCTTTTCTGGGGCATCTTGACTGGAAAAGTCCCAAGCAGAGGTCATTCAGATATATCTGAGTAACATGGAAGAATTCTGAAATTCTTAATTCAGGGTATAAGTATGCAAGAAGATTCTGAGACCACTAGGGCTAAAATAACTGGGTCTGGCTACCCAGATGAACCTATAAGTTTGAGGTATTAAGCTCTGACTTCAAACTAATGTCAAGTCCTGACTGGTTTGGCTCAGTAGATAGAGCGTCGGCCTATGGACTGAAGGGTCCCAGGTTCAATTCCGGTCAAGGCCATGTCCCTTAATTGCAGGCACATCCCCAGTAGGGGGTGTGCAAGAGGCAGCTGATCGAAGTTTCTCTCTCATTGATGTTTCTAACTCTCTATCCCTCTCCCTTCCTCTCTGTAAAAAATCAATAAAATATATTTTTTAAAAAAAAACTAATGTCAAATTGTTCTGATGGCTGGCCTTGGCCTTTTCTGGGCTGGAAATAGATGTCAAGTGAAGGCACATTTTTCTAGCTTCCTGGAATTCTGTGAAGTGACATTCCAGGGTTTCTCTAGTTTGAAGCAAATAATTGTTTCTGTCTCACTTGATCTTGAAGAAGCATCTTAACAAAGTCTCCTTGGTGTCTTTTTATGCAATACAAAACTTTCCTGGAATTTGAAATAATATTGTTATTCTTAAAAAGCATGCATTTTAGCCTTGGCCAGTGGTTCAATTGCTTGGAGCATCATTCTGTACACTAAAAGATTGTAGGTCAGGGCACATAACTAGATGTCGGGTTCTATCTCTGGGTCAGGGCACGTACAAAAGGCAACAGATCTCTTGTTCTCTTTTCCTCTCTCTCTTAAAAAAATCAGTAAGAACATATCCTCAGGTGAGGATTTAGAAAAAAACATGATTTTTATCAAAGAATGAATGTACCTGAGATATGTAACAAAGAGATTAAAAACAATTTAACTGATAAACACCAAAAGTATGCCAACTCTGATTGTTTTTACTAGTTCTTTCTCCATAAGAAAGAAAATCATAGTAAAACGAATCAAATCACTACCACTTTTTTGATATTTTATGTTATTTCTCAATTTAAAATATCAACCATTATAACAATTATGTCTTAAACCTTAAAATAAAAGTACTAAGAATTAAATTAGAGAACCAACCAATGCTGGTAGTTTAGTGGAATCACAAATGGATTCTCTTGAATTCATTAATTAGAGTGGATGTCTCAACTGAATGATTGAATTGTAAAGTTACTATCTCAACCTAAATTTCTATTTGATATGTATGTAGATAGCCACATACTTCATTTTCCTTCCTGAAGATAGATGATAAAATGACCAGATGCCAACACAATATGATAGTCCAGTCAGCTGTCTCCCATAAGCAGTGGTCCAGGCATCTTAATAATTTAGTATAGTATACACCATACCATCCAAAAGGTCTCTCAGAATTAAAATAGCAAAAAAATCTAGTGTCAAACGGTTTTATTCAGAAAATATGGTTTTGTCAGTCTTCCGCCATTGACAAATAAAGCATTATCAGAATGGACTAGCAAAGGACGCTTTTGAAGCTTTCTGTTTTAAAAACTATTTGCTTACTTCCTACCAGGCAAGTTTATACTAATTATCTACTCAGTTTCTAGTGATT
>NW_006299705.1:14711090-14721509 GCF_000327345.1 Myotis davidii
GAATCACCTAGTGTGCTGCCACGGCAAGATAGTCTTGCCACAATGATCAAACATTTTATTCCACTCAAAACATGTCTTTAAAATAAGTGTTTGCTTTGGAAATTCCTTCTTAAGCTATTTGAACTCCACCAAGTAAAATATTTATTTGGGAAAACTACTATTTTATAAGGAAAATATTTTTCAAAGTACACGCAATTAAAGAAAGCCTGTCTACTTTTTAAATGGAAATAGAATCACAGTTACTTTAAAATATAAACTTCTATTGCTTATTATTATTATCATTATTATTGTTACTTTTATAGGAAGGAAGAGGGAAAGGAGAAGAAGGAGGTGATAGAGGAGGAAAGAAAAGCAAAAGGTATTTCATTTTTTGCCCAAAATTATCAAAGGCCTTCATGCATAGTTTCACGGAAATGTGCATATTACTTCTACCTGGGATTCTTTAGCTAGTTCACTGAAACCATCTGTTAATAATTTTGGACAAATAGTATAACCAAAGTTGAAAAGATGGCAGTTATGTAGTTCATTTAATTAAATGGCTGCCTGCATTGATTCATTAAAGAGGTGTATACATCATTGCTAGAACAACAGAGTACCCCACTCTGATCACGTAATCCACACAACCGCCTTCATAATCCATGTGGACCATCCAACTTGAATGCAATGTTCAGGTGCTCATAGTCATTGACAGTATAATCATAATCATCTGCTGGTTACAACAGACTTCTTTGCCAGGCTGGCCTCCAATTTGTATTTTTCCCCCAGACATAGCCACTATTCAAAAGCACAGGAATTTCTCTTTTTTAAAAAATTACTTTCAAGCACTTATTCTATTCTTCTGTGATTAAAAAAATATCTATATTGCAAACTGTGGGTAATACTTTGCATTGTCTATTCCCAGGATAACTTTTTAAATTATGTTGTGGCTCCCGATTGCGCAGCTACTCATTTGACTAACAACACTTACACCTCGATAAACAGCATGTCTGCGTATTAGATGAGAAGAGGGTGTGCAGTAAAAAAACAGCTTCTAAAAAATAAGAAAAATAAATAAGAGAGAAGCCTGCAGTGCAAATTGGAGAATGGGCTTTTACCCCCGATTCCAGAGGGTTGCTTCTGTCGCCAAGATTCCTCTCATTTCTATGAATTGCTTTTTTTCGATTAAGATCTTCTGGGGAAATAAAAGCAAAGAGTAGAGCAGAACTTGCTAGAGAGGACAGATGGCTCTTCTTTAATGAGTTATAAAATAAAAGTGGTATCCCACGTTTTACTTTATGGAACACAGAAGGAAAATGTTAAGCCATGCTATAGATTTTATCTAACATGCCTATTTTGCCTATTGGTGGAAATATTATCATTTTACTATTATGATTATTAACACATTTCTAAGGAGCATGTCTATTAATCTTTAAAAGATTAGATAAATGCAAATCCTATCCAAGTCCTTTTTTCCCCCTAAGCTATTATTAAGAATGAATGTCCTTTTCCTAACCAGTTTGGCTCAGTGGCTAGAGCATCGGCCTGCAGACTCAAGGGTCCCAGGTTCAACTCCGGTCAAGGGCATGTACCTTGGTTGTGGGCAGTGTGCAGGAGGCAGCTGATCGATGTTTCTCTCTCATCGATGTTTCTATCTCTCTATCCCTTTCCCTTTCTCTCTGTAAAAAATCAATAAAATATATTTTTTTAAAAAGAATGAATGTCCTTAAAGGGAAGCATCTAGTCAGTAAAGGGGGAAATGCACAAGTAAATGGACTAGTTGTAATAATATAAGGGGTTTTCTACAGCCAAATAAATTTTCCATTAACAATAAAGAACCTTATTTTTCTACTGTATGGCAGATATTCAATAAAATATTTCTTATGAAAATTTAACAAAGCATATTTACTTTAGTGAAGTTACAGGTAAAAACAAATAAAACTAAAAAATAATAATAATAACACACCTGTTAATATACTGTCAATTTCCTCTACAGGGAACATTACTTTTTTTTCTTTATGATGATGATGATAACCAGAGGCCAGTGCATGAAATTTGTGTATTGGGTGGGGGGCTCCCCTCAGCCCAGCCTGTACCCTCTCCAATCTGGGACCCCTCTCACAATCTAGGACCACTGACTCCTAACTGCTCACCTGCCTGCCTGCCTGATTGTCCCTAACTTCCCCCCCTGCCAGCCTGGCCGCCCACAACTGCCCCCCTGCCAGCCTGGTCACCCCACGCAGCCTGCTGTTCAGTCATTTGGTTGTCCCTCACTAACCTCCATGCTGGCCTGGTCGCCCCATGCAGCCTATTGTTTGGTCGTTACTGTTACTGTGATGGCATCCCAGGCAATTTGCATATTCCTCTATTGTTAGTATAAATGATGATATAGTCATTGCAAACAAACAAACAAAAATCACTAGAAAGCCCAACATTAACCATAATCAAAATTCTGGTGAACATTCTTTCAGAATATATGTATCTGAAACGGGGGTGGGGTGGGGGGGAGCAGGGGTGGTCAGGGACACACACACACACACCTATGAAAGAATTCATTCTTTAATAAATAAAATTATATTATTCTACAAGCTAGTATATCAAAGACATAATTCCATGCTAATATAGATCTGTAGCAAAATTTTAAATAAGTACATAGTACTCCATTTGTTAAGTTACTTTATCATCTCCCCATTGCTAATATTTTAAGTTCTTTCAAATTACCCTTTAGCTTACAATTTTTGGTATGACTTTTTAGTGTATATTTCTAGAGAAAGAAAAATTAATACATTTTCTCTTTTAAAATATATTTTTATTGGTTTCAGAGAGGAAGGGAAAGGGAGAGATAGAAACATCAATGATGACAGAGAATCATTGATCGGCTGTCTCTTGCATTAATTATACTGGGGATCAAGCCTAACCAGGAATTGAACCATGACCTTCTGGTTCATAGGTCAACGCTCAACCACTGAGCCATGCTGGCTGGGGGAGAAATTAATACATTTTAAATATTTTGTTATTTTGTGTCTTCAAAAACTCACTTATATTCTTTTTATGGCTTATGTACTTAGCTTTTATTGTTTTTAATTTTAGGTCCTTGAAAACATTATACTGTTCAAATAGCAAGGGGTCCAAATTTTGCTTAAGAAAAGAAAAAAAAAGAAAAAACCCTCAAATTTACTTATTCATATGCTATTAAATGTAATATTTCCCCCTCAAATAATTCAAAAATAAAATGTCTTCTTAGATATTTTTTATCCTTCTTGCACTTAATATAGAATATAAGATCTTGCAATCTTAAAACAATTTAAAATGTATAATTATTAGCTTCTTTTTAGACTCACAGAAAATAATAAGGTCATGGAATCCCTCAAAACCAAATGGTTCAAGAAGCTTCTAGATCATATTTTTAGTTATAAGAACTAAACAACCTCAATTATACTTTCTTATCATATTGAACCTCTAAACTTTTTACATCACTGGAAAAGCTTAGTGTTATATTTTAAGTTAATCTAACTATGTAGTTTGTTTTGTTCAAGACAATGATCAGGAGACTCCCTTTTCCTGTGTCTTTAAACTAGTACATAACTTCTGTTTAAGGGCCAAGTGACAATTGAAATGGATAATTTACAACCTACAAGACTTCTGGATTAAACAACAGAGGTTCTGTAAACCAACAGGCTTCAGATTCGGTGAAAGCACCAGTAATTTGTTTATTGCCCTTTCTCAGTTTCTCAATTACAATTGACCTCTGCTAAACAGTCTAGTGTTGCTAATTGTTTGGAAAGGGAGAAAATAACTTAATCTTTATAGGCATATTCTAGCCTAGTATTTGTCCTTATAATTCAGTGCGATAATCTCACCTAAGCACAGATAAATGAAATCCATACATCTAACCATAACAAGTACTTTCAAATGTAAGGTATAAACAACTCAAGTTGAAGGAGCTGTGTTTGGACCAGAAGAAATGGTGACTGATTGTATCTGATATTGAGCCAATGACAGACAAACAAGAGCACTTGATTAGGGCTCTTGTCCTGCCAGATTACTATTTGAATTCTACTGATAGGAGTTTAATCAGGACTTAATCTTCTTATCATGTCTAGGGTGTTGACCAACTTCAAGTACTTAACATAATACAGAACCCCTGCCGGCATTTCCACTTCAAAGTCTGAGTGCAGTGGGTAGGTGTCTCCTAATCTTTTCCCCCCCTCTTAATAGTGTTGAAAAGAAATACTTGTGCTCATCAACTAAGCACGTCCTAATGTTGTCTGTTTAACTTCTAAATTGTTTGTTTTAGAAAGGTTTGGCTTATTTATACTAAACCTTCATTTTCTTGCCCCACCATGGTAGAAATTGAAAATGTATTCATTATACACATCTGTATGTCTGTGTCAAGCATATCCTAATTTACAGTTTAATTTGTGAATTATTTGTTTTAGAAAGGTTTGACTTATTTTTTCTAAACCTTTATTTTCTTGACTCAACATTTTCAAAATTAAATATACACATATACACACATACATATATGTGTGTTTGTCCAATAGGTACTTTAAATTCTAGCTTCATGCTTTAATACAGTATGTTACTGAATGTCCAACTGGACATGTAGTACATTAAAGAACAAAGCAAAATTATCCTCAGGTATACACACACACACACACACACACATATACATACACACACTGAGTGGCCAGCTTATTATGACCGGCCAGATTTTTATGACCCCATCAGTACTTCGTTGGGCCACCTTTTGCCTTCAATACTTCAGCTATTCTTCTTGGCATTGACTCCACGAGATGTTGAAAGGTGATGGGAGGAACCTGACACCAGGCCTGATGAATAGCACTGTCCAGTTCTGTGAGCTTTGATGGTTGTGGAGCCAGCTGACTGATGGCTCTTTCAACTTCGTCCCACAAATGCTCAATTGGATTGAGATCTGGTGATTGTGGGGGCCATCTAAGCAAGGTAAAGTCTCCCTCACGTTCTTGAAACCACTCCTGCACAATACGAGCACCATGGCATGGCACATTGTCTTGTTGGAAGAAGCCATCTCCATTGGGATATATACCATCAACATGATAGGATGAACTTGACGAGCAATGATACTTAGGTATGTTGTGCTATTCAGACGTTTATAATGACCTGGCCCTCTAGCAACTTCAGCGGGAAATTATAGCTAATTATAGCTTTGACCAAACGTCAAGTGGTCATAATAATCTGGCCACTCAGTATGTGTGTGTATATATATATATTAATTGATATCAGAGAGGAAGGAGGAGGGAGAGAGAGATAGAAACATCAATGATGAGAGAGAATCATTGACAGACTGCCTCCTGCATGCCCCGTACTGGGGATCGAGCCCACAAACCTGGCATATGCCCAGACCAGGAACCCAACCATGACATCCTGGTTCATAGGTTAAGGCTCTAGCACTGAGCCATGCTGGCCAGACTAGCCTCAGGTTTCTTAAACATTATACATTACAGGTAAAGTTCAATGACAACTTTTATATATTACTCCCTGACTTAGCATTTTACTTTTCCACATTAAAGTTCTTTCTTTAATCCTTACAGCAGCCTAATGAGAGAGAGCAGCTATGTTCACTATTCATTTGCTTTAGGTTAAAATCACATATTTCATTATAAGGCGGTGGTTCTCAACTTTGGCTGCACATTAGAATCACCTGGGAATCTTTTTAAAATCCTGATTTCTGGGCCTCATCCTCCAGAAATTCTGTTTCTTTGTTATGGGGCGAGGCCACAACATTAGTAACAAAGAAACAGAATTTCCGGAGGATGAGGCCCAGAAATCAGGATTTTAAAAAGATTCCCAGGGGATTTTAATGTGCAGCCAAGATTGAGAACCACTGCTATAAGCTATCCCCCTGAAGACTAGCTACCCATAATTTTCTTTTGGTTTCTTGTGGGATTTTTTGGCCTTCATGAAAATATTTGTCCTGTAAATTGTTTTCATTTCTCCACAACAAACTGATTACTTTTAAAAAAATTAAATTAAATTAATGAAATTGATACTCCAAATAATTAAAACTATGTAAGCCAAATATTATGGATCTAGAAACGAGAATTTTTACAGTTGGTGTTTAATATACTCTTATTAATATTTTAATTACTTCAAATGTTCTAAGTCTACTTCACTTTATAGCAGCATATAGTAAAATAATGCCTAATACCTCTATTTTGTCTAATGTACTTCAACTGGAAGAAGTAACATCAGAGACAAAAGATATTTTATTATTTGGAAAGATAGGTAAACTCAAATGTTCAGCTCAATTTAAATTAATCTTTTATAAAAGAAATTGTTTAGAACCAAATAGAACAAGTTCCCCAAGTTACATTTTGCTCAACTCAAAATACTATACTTTGGAAGCTTTATCTTTATGTTGTCTTCTCTGAAATAAGTTTATTCATTCCTAGCTTTAAATATACACATAAGGCTAATTCAAATGCTAAATATCCAACCATTCATGTTGCAACCATGTGTGATTGACTTTACAAGGATATTCCCATTTGAAATAGAGACTTGAGACCAACTACATACTTAAAAGATAAAGGAGGCAAAGCACTTTATTGTTCCTTCAATTTTCATAGAAAAAATGTCCAGCAAATTTTTACTATCTCTACAAACACTCATAAACATTATTCTGTAGTATCTCATTTAACTAAGAAGGTAATCTGCAATACATGCCCCTGTACTATCATATACATAAAATTTAGAGATCAATTAAATAGGTTGTAAATGAAACCTTTTAAAGGATATGTATTAATGATATTTTATAAGCCTATTTTAATAATGTATTTTAAACAAATATAAAACACAAAACTTGATTTATATAAATAATGTTCCAATCTTGGAGTTTCTGATAGATAGGTTTAATTAAATTTAAATTTGGAAAGATCATGCATCTCAAAATGAACAAAATTGAGCTAAATAACAATGTTGGCTAAGTAGCACTGAGGCATAAACAGGGAAAAATAAAATAAAATTCTATTATTTCTTGACTATGAATGCTTTCTAAAGTAACTCAGATGCTTCCATTTTATTTGAATATTGCTTTTTGTTTCCTCTATTTCCTCTGTGCTTAAAAACCACAACACAGTCAATCAGTAAACAGGATCATTACTTCTAAGTGTTTCAGATTCTAAATCAAGGGTTTCATTTAATTTTCCTAGCAGAATAATGCATATAGATGAGGATGTCAAATAGCAAATAACCTGTATTAGAATAGCGTTTACAGTGCTTATGGTAAGCAATCAACATTATTGACTTAGCTCAGGAATTTAAAATACTGAAAAACACTAACAGAATAAATTTATTGGAATAGAGAAGTCCATCACTGTGTTAAACATTTGAAATAAAAGTGAAATGCATTATATGATTTTGTGTTTTAAAAGTACATGTGCATATATAGATATGCACGTAGATGGATAATGTGGGCATTATTGATTTAAATTCTCTATTGGGATTAAAGAGAAAATGCCTAGTTTCATTTCAATGGTAATGTTCATATTCATTATCAATATGATAAAATACAAATTGGTGGCTCTGTAATACAGATTTAATGCCCCTGCTGAACATTAGTAGCTAATGGCTATTCCTGTCTACCTTCTATGACTCCAAATGCTCATTTCATCTTTTGTTCTGTGATCATCGTGGTTAAACAGGAAATGATTTTGCAAAAATAAAAAGAAAGAAAATATCCTACTTTATTTTAAAAGTGGTAGAACTTGCATCTATAAACATGTCTTTAATCTATGCCTTCCATGATGTGTCAGCATTCTCAAAAAGAATCTTGTCCTGAGTTTATAAAATATAAGTGAAATATTTCATAACTTGGAATAGTAAGAAAAAAGGTTGCAGAAATTATTAAAGTGAAATGTTTTGCTCTCAGAATAGTGTATATTTAGTGTATATAACATGTATACATAAGCTAAGTATCTCCTTTCCTTATTAAAATCTTTTGATCATGATAAACAGATCTGTTCATTGAATTGCTTTTCTCTATACTTTATAGCAACAATTTATTTTTAGGATGGCTTTCAACTACTAAGTCAGATTTATTTTAAAGAAAGAAGAGTACAAAAACTCTTCTTAATTTATTTTAATTAAGCCCATTGCAATAATTCATAGGAAGAAAATAATTAAACATTGAATCACGAACAATTAAAAAATCAAGATCATTTTCTTTTTGCAGTTGAGTCCCCTTAGTCAACTCTTTTTCTCAAAGGCTTTAAGTTTTAAAGATGTTTTTCAGTGAAATAGCATAGTTTTAAATGAAATTATAAAGCAATTGCTTAATATTATTGCGCATCTACTGTATACCAGACACTATTCTAAGTACTTCATGTACCTGCATAATTTTCCCAAACTTATAATACAATACAAAAAAAAATAACCCAATTACAGAATAGTTACTGGATCCAGATATTTTTCCAAAGATTTACAAATGACCAAAAAACACATGAAAGATGCTTAAAATTATTAGCTATCAGGGAAGTGCAAATCAAAGCCATAATGAAATTAATCTCCACACCCTATCCTATCTAATAAAGATGGAAATGCAAATTGACTGTAACTTCACAACAAAGATGGCGACACCCACAGCCAATAAGGAGGGAATATGCAAATTGGCACAACAAAATGAGAGGCAGAAAGGCGGCTCTGGGCCAGAGCGAAGGTGGTGCCGGCAGCCAGGGGAAGGAAGGCCTATTCTTGCACAAAATTTTATGCATCGGGCCTCTAGTAATTTATATAATCAAAATTTCAGGTAATAGCAAGTGTTGGCAAGGATGTGGAAAACTGAAACCCACATCACTGCTGATAGGGAAGTAAAATTGTATGGCTCCATTGGAAACAATTTGGCATTTCCTTAACAGATTGAACATAGGATTATTATGTGATCCAGCAATTCCATTCCTAGGTATATTCCCAAGAGAAATGAGAGCACATGTTTACACAAAACTTATGCAGATGTACATTAATAGCCAAATAGTGGAAACAACCCAAATGTCTATCAAGTGATAAATAAATAAATAAAATATAGTAATCCATACAATAAAATGTTATTTGACAATAAAAAGGAATGAACTTCTGATACATGCTATAGCATGAACTTTTTAAATATTATGCTAATGAAGGGAAGTTAGACACAAAAGATGACATATTGTATGATGTTATTTTTATGAAATTTCCATAAAAAACAAATCTATTAAAATAGTAGGATAGTGGTTGCCAAAGATTGAAGAGGTTGGGGGAATGGACAGTGACTGCTAATCATTAAGGATTTCTCTCTGAAGTGATGAAAATGTTCTAAAATTTGTTTTGGTAATGGTTGCACAACTCTGTGAAGATATTTATAAACATGGACTTGAATACTTTAAATGGGAAAATTGTATGGTATGTGAATTTTACCTCAATAAAGCTGTGAGCTATATATTTTTCAAAGACAGCAAGGACAGAGAGGTTATACAACTTGTGAAAAGTGACAGTGAGGAATAATCCTGACTGAACCCATGGAATCTGGCTCCAAAAATACACCCACTAAGCATACTGGTTCTGTTGATTGCAGTTTTGCTCTTCAATGTGATGACTGATTTCATTGAATCAAATATTTTGTTTAAAAAGCCACTCCCAACCTGGCTCTAAATGCAAGTTTTCTGAATAAATACAGATGGGTAGTTATTTCTATAATAGAAAGTATGACAATGTTGACTAAGTCATTTCAAGGTATCATATAGTTAATTCTGAATGCTCAGATTCTTAATAAATCAGGACAACCTGCACGGAATGGAGCATATTCAATTGCTAACATCAGAAAATTCTCCATAGATACTTAAGAGTTTCCATTTTTATTACCTTATCACAAAAGATTTGCAGTGTATTTATTTATTTATTTAATTTCATACCTACCACCCAGACACCTCATGGAACCTGTCTCCTGGGGCTCTAACAATTCTTGACCTGTCATCAGGATGCAGACCCCTCTGCTTTCAGAACTCATCACTGCCATTTTGGACAGAAAGTCCTGTCTAAAAATTATAGGACTATAGAATATTATCCTATCTAATAAAAGAGAAACATGGTAATTAGCCGTACCTCTGTTACCCTTCCCATTGGCTAATCAGGGAGATATGCAAATTAACTGCCAGCCAAGATGGCGGCCAGCAGCCAGGCAGCTTGAAGTGAACATGAGGCTTGCTTGCTTCAGTGACGGAGGACTCCAACATTCCCCGCCTGCCGCTGCCAGGCCTCTGAGTCTGCAATTCTGCAACTATGTAACAAATATAGAAGCTAAACAAAACCCCAGAAACCAGCTTTAGTCCACCAGGCTTCAGCCATCAGGATCGCAACATTGTAAACAAAGGCCAGAAACCTACTTTCAGCAGCAGAGGCCTAAGAGCTGGAGCCCAGCCTCAAAGCTAATGG
>NW_006299705.1:14722178-14731124 GCF_000327345.1 Myotis davidii
CGGGGGTGGTGCCCCAACCCCCTAATCGGCCCTACCCTGAGCGTGACTGAGGGTGGCATCACAACCTCCCAATCCCCCTGTTCTGTGCATGACGGGCCGGCGCCCCAACTCCCCAATTGCCGCTGCTCTGAGCCCAACCAAGGGCTGCACCTAGGGATAGGGGCCTGCCCTCCCACCCGGGAGCAGGCCTAAGCCAGCAGGTCGTTATCTCCCAAGGGGTCCCAGACTGCAAGAGGGCACAGGCCGGGCTGAGAGACCCCCCCTCCCCCCCGAGTGCACAAATTTTTGTGCATCGGGCCTCTAGTAATACTTATAATATAATATGTAATAATATAATGGCATTTGTATCATTTTTCCTTTTGAGAAATACAGTTGTATGTACTTAATTTGGATTGATAACATTTTTATATTTATTAACTATGATTCATGAATTTTGGTTTAGGGACAAAAGTTCACCACTTGAAGAGATAAGACATGTGGGCTTTAGTATCCTTTAATTTTTCAAGAGACTTTTAAAACTTTTGGATGGAAATACTGATGTTACACACTGGTTATTCTGAAACAGTGAAGTGACTTTCAGATCAGATGGAATCTCTACCACAACTTGTAAGTACAAAGCGGTAATCTAATCCTCCTAGCCCATATATTTATAAGAAAACATAAATGCCTTGTTTCCCTATTTGATCTTCCTTTACTTTATCCCTAAGAGCATTAGATTTCCATTCATTTCTGTTGGGGCTGAAAAACCTAATTCTCTGCTGCAGGCTAGACCGGGGATATGCCCCATGAAGCAGCAACTGAGAGCCTATTTCTCGTCACATGTTATTGCTGCTGCTGCAGATGCTCAGAAGAGCTACACCTTGGGTGCCTCCCATCGTGGTTAATAGGCATTTATTTGGGATCGTTACCACAGCAGCTAGAGAATCCCTGTCCACAGGGTTCCCTAAAAGACACGATTCTGTATGACTACTGGTGCGAGCCTCCTGTTAATGATGGCAGCTCCAGCCACTGTGATCATGAGTGGGGCCCTTCTTATAAATCCTGTTCAGTCCATGTCAGGCAGCTGGTATGACAACACTCAGTTGGGTTTTTTGTTCTCTTACCTGCTAAGCATCTTTATATGTTTTCTTAGTATCCTTAAATATCATCATTCCTAATCTGAAAAGTTTATGTTACTATACAGAATTTTTTTATACTAGATTAGGACTAACTGCCAAAAATAAACAAATGAATAAGTATTTCTTAAGAAATCTCAGAAGTGCTTGTGCTTTCGATTAGATTTAGCCCAGGACAGATTTTTGTGCTCCTTTCTAAGAGCAAATTTAGAGAGAAAGAAAAGAGGCATTAAGTAGATTTTTCCCTCCAGGAATTTTTAATATTATTTTATTGAAATGGGAAAGTACAAAATGTGAAATGCATTCAAAGTGTCATCATTTGACTCTAATTATCAGTCTGCATTTGAATGCATTTTATCAGTACCACAGGTTCACTATCCTTTACTCACAATTCTAAAACCCAACAGATCTAAAAACAAATATTTTATAAAGTGATTCCAAGATTCATTTTGTGGCAAAAACAGACTCAAATTGCATGAGGCTATTTATCCACTTCAAGTGAGTGCTCATATATGTTATTTCAGAAGTACAAATAAGTTTGTTGTCCATATGTCGCCCCAACCCCACAGGCAATGCATGTAATACATAGTATATTCACTTTCTAAATGCTAAAAATTTTAAACTATGATAGCACATCTGGCCTCAAAGCTTTCATATAATGGATTGATAACTACACAGCTGAATGTCAGTGCTAACTTAGGAGCTATGCATAATGTGTAATATATATATATATATATATATATATATTCATGAATACTCAGAATTGAAAAAAAAGTCAAGAACCAGAAGAAAATTAAGAATATGTTGAACTTCAAGCTCTATTCATCGTTGTATTATGTAAAAGAAAACTTAAAACATAATAAATGAACAAAAACAGGATAGTGGCTAAAAATATTCAGGCACATCTGTAAAAGGGATCCAGGCAGTTATAAAATGATACAAGTATAAAGCATTTCATGACATGGGAAATGTTGACAGTACATTATTAATGAAAAAGCAGGTTAGCAACAGTTTGAATAAAATGCCACTTTTACAAAACTACATATATACAGATATAGAAATTGCTGTGAGCAAATATATAACAACTAGATGCCTGGTGCACGAATTTGTGCATGTGTGGGTCCAGTCAATGCACCCTGATCGGGGCTGTTTGAGGCTGGGCTGGCCAGGAGGAGGGGCTGAGGGAAGTTGGCTGCTGGCCCTGCCCCTGATTGGGGTCCAATCAGGACTGGGCTGGCAGGGGGTGGGGGAGGGGCTGTGGGAAGTTGGCCAGCAAGCCTTGGTCTCACCCCTGATCAGGGCGGTTGGCCAGCTGCAGTGTGAATCATAGCAACCGGTCGTTCTGGTCGTTCTGGTTGTTCTGGTTGCTTGGCTTTTATGTATTTAGATATACTAATGGTTATTTCTAGATGATGGTTTTTCAATGGTTTTTATTTTCTACCATTTGGTTTTTCTTTAGTTTCTTTTTTACCATAAAATTTTATTGCTCCTGTATTTTCTCAAGCTTTCGTTTGTTAAGAAAAATTAAGGGTATATTAAAGAAAAAAATTTGGACACATACTTGAAGGAAAAAACAAATAATAACTGAGCCTCAAATGCTGAATGATCAGTTACTTGCCCTTCCCTAGCTGTGTATATGAGGAGCTGGTGCAGTGTTTGTTTGCTCTGGTGGGTAACAGTTCATCTCATGAAAAGAGAATTACACAGAGAAACTAGCATTTATGGGCTGTGCTTTGTATATAAAGATGATGTTATTGACTCCCGGACACTGAGGAAACTTTAGTATTTCTTCATGGCTGCAATTACCCAACTTGGGAAATAAACCAGACACCATAGCTTCATCTAGAATGATAGCTAGAGACATAAAATGCTGTGGCTACCTTTTTTTTTTCCAGCTTCTATTGCATCAGCAAAGCAATAATATGCAACCCTAAACTCCCATTCTCTTTAAATTGTATATGTTCTTTAACTAAACAATATTTCAAATTTAAGAAGTAAATATTACTCTCACTCAGCACACTATATGTGACATCATCTTTGTTGTTATACTACAATATTTTAATAAGCATATAAAATACCATTTGATTGTAGTGCTACAGAAGGAAAAATTTCAGTGAGAATAAGCCATCAATTTAGCCTTCTGTGACTTTATATCCTTGAACTTTGAAGGCCAATATAAATATTGATCTAAACTGCTCATATCAATCTCCAGGACTCCAAAGCACATAACTCCATATGCAGCATAGTTCCTTCTAGATTGGGGCTAATAGGCCAGGTTATAAAGTATTTTGTTAATATATCAGCAAAGACACATTAAATCTCTTTCATATACATAATCTCTCCTTTATTTGATGTCCAAAACACAGGTCTTGCCCTGTCCTTGGAGAACTTATATTCTACTTGGGGAGAACAAATATTCATATATGGAAAGTAAAATCAAAATACAAAAATTCAAAATGATGTAAGTCAAGAGAGGTCTCAAGGATGCACATGAATAAATGCCAAATATGTGCAAGTACTTCTAAGTCAAGCATTGTTGATTCCTGGGGTTTGGAGATGCATAATGCAAGAGCATGAAGGAGGCTGGGTTTTGAACCTGCCTTGAAGAAACTGCAGGATATGAGCAGAGAGGGGGATGCACATTGCAGATGGGGAGAATAGTATGGATCAAGATTCAGAGGTGTCAAGGACAAGGATGCTGTAAGATTCCCTGGGAGTTTGCTATGTGGCTAGTATTGTTATCTCGTTTAATCCTCACAAAATCTCTTTGAGATTAGTACTACTATCAGCCCACTCATGACCACCGCACCTAGAATGGCCTTCCCAGCCCTCTCATCCCCTGCCTCTCATTAATAGTGTGATTCATTTTCTTCATAACATGTTCATTATTGAAACATATCTCATTTATTAACTTATTTACTCCTTTCATGCAGCCTCCAGGAAGGCTGAGACTTATTCAACCACCACATCCCTCGTTCCTGAAATCATTCTTGGCCCCTCCTCATCACAAAAGTCCTTATGAATGGAATCATCTCCTTTTCCATATAAGGAACCGAATGCACTAAGACAGTGGTTCTCAACCTTCCTAATGCTGCGACCCTTTAAAACAGTTCCTCATGTTGTGGTGACCCCCAATTTCATTGTTACAAATTGAACATAATTAAAGCATAGTGATTAATCACAAAAACAATATGTAATTATATATGTGTTTTCCGATGATCTTAGGTGATTCCTGTGAAAGGGTCGTTCGATCTCCAAAGAGGTTGCGACCCACAGGTTGAGAACGGCTGCACTAAGAGGTTACATAACTAGCCCAGTACCTCATGGTTAGGGTCTGGATTCAGAGCTCTCCTTATTTCAGAACTATATGTTACACTACCTCTCACTGAACCATTAGAAAACAAGTACGTTCTTTTTCAGAGAATATACAAATTCTCTTAGGTTTCTTGTTTTAGTTATTTATTGTTAATTGCATCCTAAACGTAGGAAATACAATTACAATGAAAGGTTAGTGTCAGACTATAAAGGCACTGATTTTCAGGTTAATTTCTGAATTTTATTATAACACATTATAGAATGTAAACAGATCTGGGGAAAATTAATGCATCTGTTATGTTGTAGAGGTTGACATGAGGAAACTAAGCTGAAAACCAGAACTCTGTAAGATTGCTGAGGACAGTCATGAGCATACTAAATTCTAGACTCGGTTTTAGCAGTGTGTATGGAAGAGAGAGAAAAAACAAGAGGAATTACAATGAAAAAAATTATTTTTGTTGTGCAGGTCTCTGTGCCTGAAGTCTTCCCCCCACTTCTCTATGGAAATCTTAGCCTTCACGACCAGTATAAAGCTAGACTCTTCTGGGATTCCTTCTTATGGAAGGAACTCCTCCAGTAATACCAGGCCCAAATGCTTTGAGGCACTTCGCTCATGTTCACACAGTGTCCCACTAGCATGTGATATAGTTAATGGCAAGTCTTCCCAGTGCTTCTTGAGAGAAGAAATATTTTATTCATTTTAGCTTCAGTATCTACCACAGTACCAGGTCCTTATGACACTAACATTTATTACATGGGCATAGCAGATGCCCTGAGATTCTCAGGTCTGGGTGTTGGCAAGAGTTGGCTATTCTGACAGAAATAGGTGCTCCAGAACTGGGCTGGAACAAAAGCTTAGGAGTTATTGATATATACAGATGCCTAGAAGAGGAGTTATGGAAGGAGGACATCTGCAACTTTAGACATAATTATTAGCTGAAGTGATAGTCAGGGAGTCAAGTTGAAATGTTTCACTAGGAGCAAGAAGTAGGAGAGTGAAGTTCTGAAGGCCAAGACGGAAGATGTGGGAATTAAATATTGTTCACATAAAGATGAAACCTGAAGATCTGAGAGTAGATGTAACCTTTAAATTCACAGCAGCTGTAACAACAAGAGACCAAAGAGCTAAGAGCTAAATCATGGCATAAACCCACAGGGAGGAAGCAAAGGGAGAGAGAGCTATCCTGTGGAGAACCACAGAAAGAATAATATAACATAACCTCCTTGTCTATTTTTATGCAAATTTATTTTACAAAGCTTCTTTTTCCAAGTAATGTGTGTACTTATTTTTACATTCAAAATTCAGCTTTTCTGAAGATAAATATTGGTAGATATCAAGTTTCTCTTGTCCTCTCTGCTAGGTTGCTATCAAATTGTGAGTATATTGGCATATAAGTATGTGTCAGTGATGATTAATATAGTTTAAAGATTTTCATCTCATCAGATATTACATATTTACAAAAGTTTGCACAGAATACACTAATAACAAGGGAACTGTGAACTTCAATAATTTCTCTTGGTTATAATAACCATACAAATTGCATTTTTAAATTATTCTAACAGATACTCAGTATCAAAAGATTGTAATTCACCAGCAAGGTATAAAATAGGTATTAAAACTATTTCTAAACTATCATATAGGATGATGTATGAAACATTTCACATAATAGCAGACTAAGTATCATAAAATATTAATTAAGTATCAAAGTAGTCATTAATACTCCTCTTTAACAAAAGGCAATTTCACAGCCTCATTTACCAACTAGAATATCTCAAGTCTACTTCATAATTATGCTTTTTATTCATCTCTGTAAATTCCACTTAGTACTTTTTGGCAATTTTTTAACATAAATGCCCTGGATGTTGTTAAATTGGATTAGCAGCTCTATAAGTAATATAAATAATATGTATATATTTAACTGTAGGTGATTCAACCTGTATTGTGGCAATCACTTTTTAACACCCTATTACATGTTTAGAATTTATTTTATTACAACTAATTTTTAACCTCAACATTTTTGCAACATCTCTTTATGATGTTAGTTTTATAAATAGAAGGATATGGAGAACTAGGGGTTGTGGTCAGCCCTAGTTCTCTTCACATTGTTTTGGCCTGAGGCATGCCCGAGGATGGAATCATTTCAGGAGGATTAGAACCCAGATAAATAACCATAAAAATCTTGCAACAACATCTCCTTTTAAAAATATACATTTCCAACAATGCGGATAGAGTATCAGAGTAAACAACTTCATTAGGCATATGAAAGCACATTTTAGAGAAAGTACATTTGGCTGAAAATTATATGCATCTTTCTGCATCAGCCTTTTTTGAATTTAAGGACAATCTTTCAATTAACTGAGCCTGCTGCTACATACTAAAATGTAGTCTGAGTTAACAGCAGTTTGATTGGACATTCAGAATTACAGCTCCTGGAAGTTCTTAAAAGGTCACCTACTCCTTCTCTCTGCACTTAAGCAATTAAAATTGCACTTAAATATGGGACGAAAGGACAGAAAGGGAAAAGCAGATTTATTGAAGACAAACAATAGGACAAGCACCATTGGTACTAAGATGAATAAGACAAGGCCCTCATCTCAATGAGTTCACAGACTAACTTGGTTTATGGGCATATAAACAAATAACTAAGAGAAAGCAGGCAGTTTTTGCATAGCACCTCGCACATAAGTGATCAGTAAATAGTCGTTCCTATTTTAGCTCCTAATAAAGTGCTCACCAAGTGCAAGAAGTCATCACTAATGTACAATAGTCCAGAGAAAACATGCTTACATTTTAGTCTGCAGGATCTCAAAACAAAGTGATGTTATTCATTTATCCATGCATGCATTCATTCATTCCTGAAAGGCGCTAATTAGTGCAGTGACTAAGAGTAGAGGTCATTGCAACTGTTTGGCTTCCGAGCTAAACTCTAACACATAACTAACTACCTGTTCCCTTATTAGCAAAACAGGGAGGTAGCTACTTCACAAGGTTGTTTTGAGAGCTGATACATTTCTATAAATTGGTACATACAAAAGTGCCTGACACAGAGAAAATGCTTTAAAAATCCAGTGATTATTATGTTTATCACATTAATATTGAGTGTTTACAGAGCAAAGTACTAGATGTTCTTTGAAACCAAAAATGCTACACCAGTTGTCCCAACCATAACCTCAGTGTTCTCCCCTCACTCTCTGTGCCAGTCACACAGCATTCTTTGGCGTCCTTGACCTTGTCACAATTTGCTCCTCCAGCCCATAAACTGTACTCATACTGTTCCTTTTGTCTGGAACACCCTCTTTTTCTATTCAGGACTAATTAATTCCTTGTATTCAGGTCAACCATCCCTTTCTTGAGAAGCTTTTCCTGACTGTTTAGTGTAAATCTTGTTTCTTTGCTCCCTGCTGTCATAAAACTGAGTCCCTTCCCTGCACTGTCAGTCAATTGCTCTGTGATACTTTGATCAGTGTTGGTCTTTGCTACTAGAGGATAAGCTCGATGAGGCCAGGCCTCTTATCAATTTGTCTCAAACTTGTATCCCAGTTCCTTGTGCAGTGCACAGTGCAGTACATAGTGATCCTTCCATAAACAGGTATTGAAAGAATCAATGGGTATACTCACATATATTTTGATTTTAATAATATGAAAAATTTCCTACTTTAAATCTCCCATAGTAAAGACCAAGTCAGGCTACTGATGCAAAGAAAGCAGCCACGTGAACTTACAGAATGTGTTGTTCTTTAGCCTAAGGCCATAGATATGATGTCTCATCCAGGCCTTTGATCATGTGACTGAGCTGACAACTGGTGGATCCATATAGAAAACCATAACCTAGAGCTCTCCAAGGAGAAGCCTCTGACACTCTATTTTTGCATTGGCTGTTATATTTAATATTTGTTAATATTAAACCCTCATAAAGCAAATCCTTTATGAATTATTTCTTAATTCATAAAATTGTTTTAAATTGTAATGCCATACATATATTTGGTAAAACAAAAATTTAAATTACTAAAGAATGGTATATAATGAAAAGTAAAATATTCCATTTCTAAAACATCTCCAATTCTATTACCAGAGGCAACTTCTTTCAACAATTTCTATTACTTTTTTTTACAGTGATTATTATTATACTTATAAATAAAATATTTATAACTCTAAGTCTTTATAACTTTTAGATAGAATCTACTAAGTTCTTGCATACCTGAAACTAATATAATATTGTATGTCAACTATCTATACTAATAATAGAGAAATATGCAAATTGTCTGGGATGCCGTCACAGTAACAGTAACGACCCAACAGCAGGCTGCATGGGGCAACCAGGCCAGCAGGGGGGTGAGGGATGACCAAACAACTGAACAGGCTGCGTGCGTGGGGCGACCAGACCAGCAGGGCGGTTAGTGATGGATGACCAAACAACTGAACAGCAGGCTGTGTTGGGTGACCAGGCCGGCAGGGGGGTTAGTGAGGGATGACCAAATGACTGAACAGCAGGCTGGCATGGGGTGACCAGGCCAT
>NW_006299705.1:14733370-14746718 GCF_000327345.1 Myotis davidii
AGGCCAGGAGGCAGAGGTAGTTAGGGGTGATCAGGCCAGAAGGGGGGGAATTTATAGGTGATCAGGCAGGGAGTCAAGTGAGCAGTTAGGAGCCAATGGTCCTGGATTGTGAGAGGGATGTCCGGGATTGGAGAGGGTGTAGACTGAGCTGAGGGGACCCCCAACTGCTCCTCCCTGCCAGCCTGGTCGCCCCCAACAGCCCTCTAGTACCTAAATTTAAAAAAATGTTTTTTTAAATGGAAGGATTAAATGTTTCTATTTTAAAATAAAGGAATATATATATAGTCGACTAATTTCTACTATGAAAACTAGACCAATTATAGTACCTCTCACACCACTTCTCCTTCTAATTCTTGTTTTTGTTAGTAATATTGTATAATTCTATTTTTTCCAATAGCTATATTTTCTCATAAATTATTAACTTCAAACCTCTAGTTACTCATTATTCATCATTGTTAGATAGTATCTATTTACTATACACTATATAAGATAAGGAAATTAAGCACACCTACATTTCCATCTCTGCTGTCTATTTCTTACCTTATTCTATTGGCTAAACAATTATTCATATTATCAAGGTCTATAATATTTACATTACCTTACATCCTACATTTATTTTTGCTTTTTAAAATTTGTCTGCAGATGGATTTAAAAATTTGAAAACAATATATAGCATTTTTATAATCATTATTATTATACAGTTAATTTTTACTATGAAATTAATAAAGGAATTTGGGGGGTTTCAGATTTTTGTAAGATACTGGTTTCCATTTAATTTGAATCATTAGACATCTGCCAAAAAACATGTACAGAAAATATTTATTTTAAATGTCTTTTGAACAAAGTACTCTCAGCATCCTTTGGGGATATAGTCTAAGGACAGATAAGGTTAGCAAAACAATATTTAAACCCCACTTTCTAGTTTTATTTTTAGTAGTAATTAATAACGATTTTAATTGGGGGGTTGCAAAGACTAAATTCTGCATCTTAATAAGATGTGTTCAGTAAGTGTCAGATTTAAAATTTGGTATTTCAAAAGCAAATGTTTAAGGCCCATTACAAAACAAGGGGGCCGGGGGAGACATAGGAGTGGTGGTGGTAGTAACCAAATCCTTACTATGAGAAGGGAAAAGGACAAGCTAGTACCCTTTCCTTTATAACTTTAGTCAAAAAGGCAACAATTGTATGGTATGTAAGTTTAAAACCTTAAACCAACAAATAGTCAAGTTTGAGAAATTTTGAGAACCTTAAAACATTAACTCAGGCCTTTAATTTGTTTATGCTATATACTGATGTATACTGATGAAATTGGGGAAGTTTAAAGAACGTATTACAACATGTGTTCTGAAGGACACACATGATGTCATTTCCTGGCTACAAGAAATTAGTCTGACCCAGAATTACACCTTTTACATTCTTAAATAAGATGAATGATAAGAACCAAGCAAGTTCTCCATCTATATTTGCATCTGACATCCAGAAAAACAATTCAAACCTTTGGTTTCCTAGAGCATCAGCTTTCTACTTGGAGACCATACATATCACACAAGGCAGGTAGAGGAAGTGAGTATTTTGAATGATAGGCTTTGGATGACAAAACAAGAATGGTGGAATTTTTTTTAAAATAAGCATGAAAGATTATTTTAAAATTTTAATTCTACATATTCAAGATGGAAGAAACCAGGTTTAACTGCTGTTAATTTTATTTGGCTTTATTTTATTTTACTTTATTAATTTTTGGAAAATTGGCCACCCTTGAGAACGAGCCAATACGTTACCATGTAGGTGTGGAAAAATGAATACAGTCATGGGCTTGAGAGAAAAGCTAGCCAGAACAAAAGAAGTATCAACTTCCTTAGTCTGTACATTGCAGACCAAATCTAGATACTATTTAATTCTAGGCATGCCATTTTAGACTATAATATTGATAGAGTGTAAATGATCAACATTCTTACCTCATAGTTTCTTGACCTTTTTTCATCGTCAAGGACTTGCCCTCCAACTTTCCTTTTAGCTTCCTCCTCCCATGGCCGATGGGAGGCAGAGGACATCGCTTATCTATGTTGATTGTCTTGTCCCAATCTCTGGCTGCACATTAGTATCACACGGGAGGCAGTAAAATATAACCCTGCTTGAAACTCACTCTAGAAAAATTACAAAGGATTGGGGTGAAGGGTGGGAGGAGTGCTGGGCAATTTTAAAAGCTCCACAGATGTTTCCAATGTGCAAGCAGAGCTGAGAATCCCTGTCCAAACAGATCCTATCGGCTTTGCGGACAAGGGTTAACATTTCAGTGCTGAGATGTGAAAGAGATGTGCTTTCTGAGTTCATGCATTTTCAAATTCTAATTTATTAAAGTGCGAAAATATACTAAGCTATTTAGGCATTGTATTCTGGGTAGTTTCCCAAAACATAAACTTATGCCCCAAGAATTTATAAACATCATTTATCAGACAAGGGGAAAACACTCTTGGGTAATATTTTGATAGAAGCTTTCAAATTCAGTATTGTAAATATAACCGATGAGATGGTTTATCATAGGTCAGATACTAAAAGTGTTTGGTGATTTACATATAGGTATTTCAAAATAAGAAAATGACCTAGTGAAACACTGTTCTATTTTGTTTTTAAGAAAGCTGCTTTGGCATGATAGTTTTTAATTACAACATACACTCTAGGGTTGAATGTCTTAGAGGAATGAGAAAGTCTCATATGCATTGGCTGATAGAAGATGACAGAAAGGATGTAATTAAATGTAAAATAAATATATGCTTTGTTTTCTTAAGGATGAAGCAAGTGTTAAAAACTGTGGTAGATCTTTTAATCTGTTGCTATGCCAACAGAAAAATTTTAAATGGATTCAAGAAATGGGACAATTTTCAGGAATATAAGCACAACCTATTTCAAATAAGTAAAATTGTATTCATATTACCCCCCCAAGGGGATAGAGTCTTAAGGGAATTAGTGTAGAATTAATGGATCAGTTTTTTTTTTCCTCTAACCACAGCAGACATGAGGCACAAAATCTCAGGCTATATTTCTCTCAGATGTAGACCTGAATTTAGGTTAAACTTTTTGAGGATTGTGGGCAGCACTGTTCCCCAGTGTGTAGGTAGCAGGACAGCATGTTTCTACCATTTAAGACTGACTAACACACACAACAAACAAAAGTCAATAAACCTCGACCTGTTTTTGTCTG
This sequence comes from Myotis davidii, assembly GCF_000327345.1. Taxonomy (NCBI): domain Eukaryota; kingdom Metazoa; phylum Chordata; class Mammalia; order Chiroptera; family Vespertilionidae; genus Myotis; species Myotis davidii. Next base: position 14,736,570 of record NW_006299705.1, read on the forward strand.
TATAATACCAAGATGATATAGTTTTCCAATATAAAAACATCTGAATAAAATACATTTTTTTTTGCAAATCACCAGCATTCTTCCTGAATCAGACAAAGATAGGCATTATTTTTCCAAAGAAGAAGCAAAGATTAAAATAAAGGATGACCTGAAATCTATAAATTACAGAGAATTAAAATGATAAATTCCTTCAAGTTCTATTTATATGAGATAGGACTTTAACAATTGGATATTCAGTGCTATGATCAACTTCATAGCTTTCTCATAAATAAATACAGGCATTTTTCTTTTTGAGGGAAGTTATGTTTATTATAAAAATACATTTAAGAAAACATTTTAGTGCATGCAGAGGGTCTTCCCTTAAGTGTAGAGCAAGTCAAGTATAGATTGCCTCCACACAATAAAGATGAAAATTTAGTTCAACTGCCTTTCCTGAAGGTATTTCTATAAAGAGAGAACTAGATAATTCACAGTAATTAAAAAGTGTTTTCAATTAAATGCTTGTCTGTGTGGGTGAGTCTGTCTTATTGCTTATGAGCAATAAAAGAAAAACCTTTACTTCAGCTTCTTTCAAATGTTTATTTTTAAATTACTTAATTATCAAATGGAATGACTGTGAACTATTATTTTTTATATTGTGATTATTTTGTTTTGTTCTGAAGCTGAGAAAACATCTGAAAGTGAGTAGCATAAGGAGAGAAGTAGCATTCCTTTTTTTCCACTAGGTTTCTATCATCTGTCCTTAATTTTTGCTTTATTTTTTAAACAGGTAGAGCTAAACAGATCCACAAATACACGGTTTGAGCTCATCTCTAAATCCTGAGCACATTCGCACAGAGAGAAGGATTACCTGTTGGCTATTGGATATCACTGAGTTTTACTTCATCTTTGTTTTCTGAATAGTGAGCCACCACTATTACCTTCATTAATCCTTTATAATAAAAGACTAATATGCAAATCGACCAAACAGCGGAACAACTGGTCACTATGATGCACACTGACCACCCGGGGGCAGATGTGCAATGCAGGAGCTGCCCTCTGGTGGTGAGTGTGCTCCCACAGGGGCAGTGCTTCTCAGCCAGAAGCTGGGCTCACAGCTGGTGAGCACAGTGGTTGTGGCGGGAGCCTCTCTAGCCTCCGTGGCAGTGCTAAGGATGTCCAACTGATGGCTTAGGCCTGCTCCTCTTGGGAAGCAGGCCTAAGCCGTCAGTTGGACATCCCCCGAGGGCTCCCAGACCGTGAGACGATATAGGCCTGGCTGAGGGACACCCCCCCTCCCCCGCTGAGTGCACGAATTTCATGCACTGGGCCTCAAGTATTACATAATAAATGACATCTTTATCATTACATCAGTGCCCTTCAGCAGTCTTCTAACATGTTTATGCATTTATCTAAGAAATATAAGCTCCACTTACACCTATATCTATACTTAGTGTACATTATTTCCTGGAATATCTAAATACCATAGGTACAGTGGTAGCTTATGTAAGTTACCAAAAAAAAAGTAAGAAATTTGGTGAACATACATGATCATTATATTCTTAAACATGGTTGATTGTCCTATCTTATGTCACAAAGTGTGTCCCACTTCCCCACCGCCCCCGCCCCCCATTAAAAAAACAAAACAAAAAACAGTAGCTTTGGGGAAAAAATAATTCATGAGTATGGTTGAATACATACAGGAAATTTTGATCTATACTATTGGCATTCAAACTTTTTAACTTCAGAGTAATTTATTGGGAGAAGAGTCCAAGATACAAAAAGATAAACAAACAACAATGACCTTCACTGTTGGCTCTCCTGGCTCACTAGCTACCTCCAAACTATCTACTAAGGGTAGTTTGAAAACCTCTAGCCTTCATTTTCATTGTATTCTTTCATTATGTTTGTTTTCTATATTCTCCCTTTCAATGTGGAGTACTATACATTTTAATCTGTAAAGATTTAGAAATGCCTTCACCCTCTCAGTTATATTAGAAATGATATTTCTGCATCTTCTATCTCATGTTTTATTCAACCTGCCCATGCCTCTGTTTCCTCGTCTATAAGTGGGGATTAGAATAGTATTTAACTTTTGCAAGTATTATATTTATACATTAAAAATAATATATACTTAACATTATTTAATATTTCATAAGCACATTTATACATTACCTAGATGTACTGTATGAGATGAGAAACTGTGTTTTTATTTACATGTACAAAGTGCTTGGGACAATCAGCAATAAATAAAGCGTTTGTCAAATACAAAAATAAAAGCTTAAGTGGAGTTGATGCAACTTGTAAGTTTGAAAGTAACATGTTTTATATAAAAGGCCAAAATATTATTTTCTATTTTGTTTCTAATTTTATGCTTTAGGCTACTCTATAGTTGTTGATTTGCAAGGTTGAGTTGCACCAAATTCAAGTTGAAGTACTCAGGAAATGACCATCCACAGAGCTTTTATTTTCCATAAATGGACATCTCCAAAAGTCCAGAGGCTCAGCCACACATGGTTAGGTATCCGGGGTTCATTCCCCTCACGGCTGCTCCCAGTCAATCTCATCTGCACTCGTCAGGCGCACGACACTGTAGCTTGTTCTCATCAGTCTGGTCTGTCAGAATGCTGAGGAGCTGAACATCATCTCTAACCTAGTGATTTCATTGTTTACTCTTTTCTCAGAACATTTATAACATGTTAAATATGACAGCAGCCCTGGGCCTTCAGAGACACTTCTGTTTCTACTTCTCTCTCCTACATTTTGTTTACTTTATATCCTTTAATGAGGATTGGGATCCTGATTGGTTTAACTCTTAGGATAACTCCAAGGATCTTTTTCTTGGGAAGGGGTAGGAAGAAAGAAAATAATTTACGTCAAAAATTTCTTAGTGGCTTAAAAATCTAGATAAACATGAGAGTAAACAAAATTAAATGCATGAAAATAGAAGGCCCAAGGCCAGAACGCAAAGGCAAGCGCCTAGGTGCCACAGATGTCAGACTGTCTTTTCTTCCCGTATTTTTCTCATAAGTTGTTATATTTCCTGTTTATAAGGGTTATCTTAGGGGCTTCTAGTAGCGTTTCTATGATTTTGAGTAAATTTAAGTGCTGCTCAGGTATTCCTCATTTCACGACAAAAGCAGTTCAGACCACAAAGCTGCGATCTTGAGAAATTCATAAATGAAACCAAAGTCCTGTGTGAGAACCCGTAATGAACTGTTGTAATTTGGAGGGATCTCACACAAAAATTACATTCCAGCAAATGTTATAACAGGACCACTCACTGAGTATCCTGGGTATTTCAATGGAAACCCTTCCTACTCTTTCTATTCAAGGAGTGAAAATAAAATTAATACAATTTTCAAAGCAATGAGCCCTTCTACTTGAATGTACTTAAAAAAAAAACAACTTTTTTTAAAAACACTGTTTAAAAAAACCATTATCCTATAGGAGACATTCATAATTGAATGCTTAAAAATTGATATAAAACATGTCTAAAACTTGATAGGTTAAGAAAACATTTCTAGCGTAGCTGGCATGGCTCAGTTGTTGAGCATTGACCTATGAACCAGGAGGTCACAGTTGGATTCCTGGTCAGGGCACATGCTCAGGTTGTGGGCTCAATCCCCAGTACGGGGCGTGCAGGAGGCTGCTGGTCAATGATTCCTTTTCATCATTGATGTTTCTATCTCTCCCTCTCCCTTCCTCTCTGAAATCAATTAAAAAATATATTTTTTAAAAAGAAAACATTTCTAAAACTGGGTGGTTAAATTCTACTAAAGAGGGAGCTCAAGTGAAGCCTAAAGTTGCTTTTTCTTCCTATATTCTATCTAAAGACATTGAACAGAAATCCTAAAATTTTAGCTAATTATTTGAAGAACAAAATTTAATTATGATTCAACATGTTTATTAAGTACCAGCTATATGAAAGTCCCTGTGCTAAGTGTTGCACTAAACTCTGGGAGGTGCAATAGTGTACAAATTTTTCTAGATAGCATTCCTTCAAAGAACATGGAGACTAGTCAATAAAATATTACATTTCCAAAAATAACTATTATAATACTCTCTAGAGCTTACTAAGTAAAGGCTATCCTCTAAGTACTTTACCTGTATTAATGCATTTAATCTTCAGCACAACCTTAAAGTTTATATGTGAGGAAACTAGGCACAAAGAGGTTAAGTGACTGTCTGAAAACCACAAAGCTATCAAATGACCAACTCAAGATTGAACCCAATCAGCCTAGACCCCAAGTCCACACTCTGAACCTCTGATCCTCTCTATTCTGTCAAACAAAATTGTTCATTATGCCAAATAACAGTTAAAGAGTGCAATAAGAATTAAGAAAAAAAACCTAATAATTAAGGGCTCACAGTGAAAGCATCTCCCACTTGGGTTGGCTAAGTTACTGTAACAGGAATTTGCATGAGGCACACTGAAGTTGGCTTTTCCTTATAGTTCTTGATCAAGGTGTTATATTTTAATCATCTCAGTCACTGTAATAATCTCCTATGTGTCTTAGTCCATTCTGGCTGCTACAACAAAATGCCATAGACTGGGTGGCTTATACACAACAGAAATGTATTTCTCACAGTGCAGGAGGCTAAAATATCTGAGATCAGAGCGTCAGCACGGTTGGGTGAGGGCCCTCTTACGCGGCAGACGTCTCCTTATGTCCTCACATGGCTAGCTCTCTGGGACCTTTTACAGAAAGCAACTAATTTCACTTATGAGGGCTCTGCCTTCATAACCCAATCACCCCCACACCAATACCATCACCTTGGGGATTAGATTCAACATATGAATTTGGGGGTGGGGGACAGAAACATTCAGACCATGGCACTATTTTACATGGTAATTCATTTTCATTTACTTCCATGTTACAGGTGAAGAGATGAAAGCTCAACTAATTTAAATATTTTCCAACGTCCACCATACCTAAGTTGCCGAGAAGAGTCTGAAAGATGAATGTTGAGTTAGATCTTAAAATAGAAGTATTTTAACAAGTAAAAATATGATGGAATTTTAGGCAAAGGTTGGATAAAACAAGATTCAAGAGCAGATAGGGTATAAAATTGTAGGAGGAAGTTGTGAGTAGTCTAGTTTGACTGGGATATAAGATTCATCTAAGAGATAAGATGTTGGCAACAAGAAGTATGAGAATGAGACTGGAGAGGTGTTGGTGCTGGCCATAATAGACTGGAAGTCCTCTTGTGCAAGTGATAACTGAGGCTCTGGGAAAAAGCAAAATTGTGAAGGGAGATAAAGTAAGACTAGGGTTATAGAGGGAGGCCAAGGGACATGCAGGACGGGAGAAAGAAGAGAAAACCATGACTAAAATAGGAAATAGTCATCGGATAAGAAATGCGGAATAAGATAGCAGTGTCCAAGAAAGAAAAAGATGATCTCAAGGACTGGGTGGACAAAAGGTCAAATGCTATATGTTTTAAGATACAAAAATAGGAAATAAGCCGAAACCGGTTTGGCTCAGTGGATAGAGCGTCGGCCTGCGGACTGAAAGGTCGCAGATTCGATTCCGGTCAAGGGCATGTACCTGGGTTGCGGACATATCCCCAGAAGGGGATGTGCAGGAGGCAGCTGATCGATGTTTCTAACTTTCTATCTCTCTCTCCCTTCCTCTCTGTAAAAATCAATAAAATATATTTTAAAAAAAATAGGAAATAAGCATCAAGTGCTTTTACACAAATACACACACACACACACAAAGTCTATCCACATTGATTCTTTAAATATCATTTACTTACACTATACAACCTATCCTACAAAACAACTTTATAAAACATCATCAAAAATTGCATATGGATTTGAATTTTTTCTTGTCACCAAAATTTTTTGAAATTTTATAGGAACACTAAGCATGGTAATATTTTATTTTCTCCAACTATACATCTGGTAATTTAAAGAAAAAACACACAGTATTTCCTTTAAAAATACAATGTAGCCCTAGCCGGTTTAGCTCAGTGGATAGGGTGTCAGCCCTCGGACTGAAGGGTCCAGGTTCAATTCCGGTCAAGGGGGCGTATCTTGGTTGCAGGCTCGATCCCAGGCCCTGGGTGGGGCATGTGGAAGGCACCCAGTCAATGTTTCTCTCTCCCATCAATATTTCTCTCTTTCTGTCTCTCCCCCTCCTTTCCACTCTCTCTAAAACTCAATGGAAAAATATCCTCAGGTGAGGATTAACAACAACAAAAAATACAATATAATAGGTATGTGACCTGACCTTCAGTCAATCAACATGTAGTCTTGGTAGTCAAGTCCCATATCCAGATCCTTTTTCTCAAGTATCTTAGGTAAGAGACCTTCAGCCCACACCTCTCAAAATATCTTTTCAACAAAAAGAGTACTTTACCCCCGCCCCCAAAAGAGCTGTGTGCCAATTGTCTTCTGGAATTCTGATTTCTTTCCAGCTCACACATGCTCACACATGCTATTATCCTAACTCACCGAATCCTTAGCAATTTTAAAAATACACACTGTATCCCAGATATTAAAATCACACTTACCAAGTTTAATAGAATGTACTGAAAGCAGCATTGAAGTACCAAATGCACATCAATTTTTATAAAGATCTTCCTCTGTCTACTATGCAACCTAAAATAGTTTTCTCAAAAAGAAATTTTTTTTCTCTTCCCATCTTAATTCATCCTCTCCCTCCTTTCTCCTGTCTCTGTTTTTCTGCCTTTGTTATTCTGTGAAAAATTGAACATATTATCACATTGATATTTCTCCCTAATGATAGCAACATTTATTCCTGGAGGGTTTCTTAGTAACTTGTTTCACCTGTGGCAGTTTTAGCTAAATCTCAGATCGGAATTCCTATACCTATCTAAACGGATCCTTTCTCATCCTGCCCCTAGGCCTCAGAGGTATGGAATCCATGGTGTTTTCTGATGTTATTCAACGATAAGGCAGGAGCAGAGATTAGATGTGTTCTGAACTGTATTCATGTTCTCTTTTTGGTTGCCTAGGAGAAGGAAGAAATCTTTAGAAAAATATTTCAGAAAATCTTTTCTGCGTTGATATGTAGTGCATTTCTCCTTTTTTATACAAGGTGACAGTGTGTGTAAGATGTAAAGATGAGTTTGCTCAGGCAATTACCTCTTGTTGATCGCAGATTATTTCCTCTGGCAAACTCGAAAATAACTTGTTGGTGTATAAGTTACTGCTGTTCTGGGATGTAGTAATTTACTCTCCTGCCTTTTTTATGAGCACATTTATTTTAATCAGTAGAGTTCAGAATAGCTCTTTTTCATCTAGCTCCATCTCTTTTGGAGTTATGCACCTTCTAACATATAATGAAGGAAGGTCCTTTGCACACACAGGAGAAAAGAGGCATGATATATTACTGAAAAAAAAAATGGTCTTTGAACAGGAACTCACATCCCATGATCTTTGTTTTCATGTTAAAAACACAATTTATTCTCTACAGCTCTAGCCAAATTATTTTTCTTACAAAAACAATGTTTCACCTCACAGAGCAACTCAACGTTATCTTTCATTCTGGGGACTGATAACATAGAATAGTTACACACATAGGATGAAGAAGAACATGAAAGAATTCAGGTTGACAAAACCAATACAACTTTTAAGAAATATTGCAGGTTATACACACTACTGAATGTTTATAGGATAAAAGCAAGCTGGGGAGTTTTACGCCCTTCACCATTTTGCAGATGAAAAATGAAAGAGTCAAGAAAAGAAAAAGATAACTTTTCCATGGCAACTTGGAAGTTTAATAGAGATCAAACAAATATTTTAACTAAGATCCCTAGCCTCTCCTGTTACACAGTTTCTCTTAAGGGAAACCCTTCGCCACCTCCTCACAGAGCTCTTGCTAATTCTATTAGAGGTATACCCACTTCTGGGTATTTATATGAAGAATATCCAAAGACACTAATTCAAAAAGATATATGCATTCCTATGTTCTTTGCAGCATATTTCCAATAACCAAGATATGAAAACAACCTATGTGTCCATCAATGGATAAATAAGATGTGGTGTGTGTGGGGGGGCTTGACAGATCTGCTGCTGATTCTTTATGTTCTTGTTACCTTATTCTCCCAGTCATAAAGATGAGCAAACTCATCTTTACATCTCACACACACTGTCACTTTATATAAAAAGTATAATATGCAAATCAACCGAACAGCTGAACAGTGGAAGGGCCTTCCGGATGACCTTCCAGACGAAGCCAGGGCTGTGAGGGCCTACTCTTGCACGAATTTCATGCATTAAGCCTCTAGTATATATGTAATATTTCACATATATATTCCATATATATATATATATTCCATACGTGTATATATGTATATGAAATGGAATACCACTTAGCCATAAAAAAAAATGAAATCCTGCAATTTGTGTCAACATAAATCAATCCTGGGGATATAATCCTAAGTGAAATAGGTCAGAAGGAGAAAGACAAATACTGTATGATTTCACTAACGTGGAATCTAAAACAAACTCATAGGTACAGAGAACAGAGAGAAAGGGTGTTTGAGAAGATGGAAGAAGTAAAGGGGGTCAATTGTATGGTTATAGACGGTAACTAGACTCTTGGGGGTGATCACTTTGTAGCACATACAGATGTTGATTTATAATGCTGTATACCTGAAACATGTAATTTTTTTACAAAAGAGGTGTATCATTTAGTTTTCTCTGGAACATAGTAACAATGACAATGCCAGTGACTCAACCACTCCACTCAGGTATTTCCAAGGGAAGTGCAAAGTTTTCCTGATTGAGCACAGATATCAAAAGCTGAGAGCTGTGCATTCTTTTTTTAAATATATTTTTGTATTGATTTCAGAGAGGAAGGAAGTGGCAGAGAGAGGTAGAAACATCAATGATGAGAGAGGATCATTGACTGGCTGCCTCCTGCATGCCCCACACTGGGGATCAAGCCCACAACCTGGGCATGTGCCCTGACCAGGAATTGAACCATGACCTCCTGGTTCATAGGTCAGCCACTGAGCAACACTGGCTGGGCTTGACAGCATCTGCTGCTGATTCTTTATGCTCTTGTTACCTTATTCTCCCAGTCATAAAACACTAAGTAAACGTTTCCTCTCATCTTGAGGTTTATTAAGAGGACAAAGGAAAACTAAAGATGTAGAAGCATTTGGTTTTCTTGAAAATAAAAGGAAAGTAATTTGAAAGCATTACTTCCTTGTGCTTCTATAATTTATAATGCCAGTTCAACATACTAGTACAAACACATTCCTGATGACATTTTCATCTCGAAATCACATGCATCAATGCTATATATAATGTTAATAATTAAACAGAACAGCAGCAAAGGTTTTTACTTTTTTTATTTTTTGTTACTTCTCACCTGAGGATATTTTTCCATTGATTTTTAGAGAGTGGGGAGGGAAAGACAGAGAGAGTGAAGCATCAATGTGAGAGAGACGCATCTATTGGTTGCCTCCCACACATGCCAGGACTGGGGCCTGGGATCAAGCCTGCAACCGCAACCGAGATACGTGCCCTTGACTAGAATCTAACCCAGGACCCTTCAGTCCGCAGGCCAATGCTCTTTACATTTTTGTTGTTGTTGTTGAATAAGTAGAAATTCTCTTTATCTGACTAGCAGTAATTTGCTTCCCATGCCTTAGAATTAGATGATTGCAAGGAAACAGCCCAAATATATGCTGAAACCATGGTGGTGTTTTTTTTAAAATATATTTTAAAAGTAGCAAGTTTACAAATCTATTCTCCTTAATAAACTGTTGTAAAATCTGGAAATATATACTAAATCAATGCTTTGTTTTCTTTAATATAAACCTTGTGTGAAGAGAAAGTAGAGAATGATAACTATATATACACTAGAGGCCCAATGCACGAATTTCATGCAAGAGTAGGCCTTCCTTCCCCGCAGCTGCCTGCACCGGTTTCCCTCTGACACCGGGGACCCGGGCTTCTCTTGCAGCCCCAGCTTCGTCCAGAAGGTTGTCCATCTAATTAGCATGTTATGCTTTTATTATTATAGATATGTGTATATACTAGAATATATATACACTGAGTGACCAGATTATTCTGACCACCTGATGTTTGTAGGCATTAGCTATAATTTCGCACTGAAGTTGCTAGAGGGCCAGACCATTATAAATAGGGAAGCAGGTTGTTTACACCGACAGTAGAAGTGATAT
>NW_006299705.1:14747333-14843186 GCF_000327345.1 Myotis davidii
CGTTGTATCTTGATAACTGCAGACAGCAAAGGTGTTCGAATAGGTTTTCGGCTTCCATATCCCATACGATGCAGAGTACGGCTAATTTGCCTACAAACGATGCAGTGTACGGGTAATTTGCATGGTCAGGTGGTCATAATAATCTGGCCACTCAGTGTATATACAGAATGTGTATATATGTACACTATATTAATATATAGGGTGTCCCCCCAAAAATGTATACACACTTTGAATAATTATAAAGGCAGTGTTTATTAAAAATACATTTCATTTTCATAATTGAAATCAGCTGTTAAAAGTATGTATACATTTTTGGGGGTACACTCTGTATATATCAGTTATGTTTGTAATTAGTTATTGTTCAAATAACTTGTTCAAAAAATAATATTAAATATTATACAATTTGAAACATACAGCCTTATTTGTCTAATTTCTGATGAGTATAAACAATTTAAATTTTAATGTTATAAATATCACTTCTGTTACTTGACTGATATTTAAAAGTAATAAAATTGGTAAGAATTATTTTATTTTAATGATGTAATTGTCAAACAGTTTGCCAATAAGTACCATAAAAGATTCAAAAAATTAAGAGTAGCTAATTTATTTAATGTGAAAATTATGGGAAATTAAAATACCCGGGAGATTTTATCTTGATTCCCTGATCAAATGAAATTGAGAAAAGCAAAAAAGAATAATAATAATTAAAAAAAACAGAATTACCTCATAGAGATTCCAAGAAAAAAATAAAAATAAAATAGATAAAACAACATAAAAAGCCATAAAGATTGGTAGCTTTATCATAGAGAACATTATCATCTCACTGATATAATATATAACGTGAAGAACACTAAATCACATCTAAAAATTGCCTCATTTTTTTTCAATCTGGAATCCAGTCTAATAACACCGTTTTGGGTAGTTTTGCCAACACAGGAGCTGGTTTCCCAAGTGACTCAATTGCATAATTTTAATACCAACTAAGCTATATAGAACATAACAATGACTAATAAGAGTTAGATATTGGTCCTAATAAAATTTTAATGATATAGTTGGCCAGACAACTTTCTTAAACTTAAACATATCGATTTACCTAAGAGAGATATTTATCTATGAGAATTAAAATTATATAAATTGAAAAGATTCTTACACATTACAACACTAAATACTGGCTTCATAAGAGTAACAGATCTAAATACCATGAGCTACATTATTATCTACATTATTATCTGTTGAAAAGGCAAGTGAGTTTGGGAGGGGGTGGGGAAGATCAAATAACTAATACATTATGCATCTTGTATCAGAAGATAACATTTAGTGGCAGCAGTTAGGGGCTTGGATTTACTGTATGGCAACCACGGTTTGGTGGGTCATTAGGTGTTTTCAGGTATGTAGAGGCTTACTAGGAGGGTGAATATTTAGGCGTGAATTAAATAACAGCAGCTCGAGGCAGGAATCTTCTAAAAAAAGAGAATGCATACAACAGGGCTGCAACAAGGGGCTGAGCAATAAGGAACTAGCCTTTGCTATTCATGCTTTCTCTTCCTCCCTGTTGTTTTTGACTGATGGTTACGGGAAGGAATAGAATTGCTCCAGGAAAAACTCTATCTAGTAGAGAAAGGGGGAAACACACACACACAAAACCTCCATCTGCTTGGTGATGACAAATAGTCTGAAGCCCAGCAGCTTAGGCTAGAATTGCTGGACATCCTTGGGCAATTTGTGGAATATTTTAGCCTAGGTTATCGAGAGAGAGAGAGAGAGAGAGAGAGAGAGAGAGAGAGAGAGAGAGAGAGAGAGAGAGGATGAAGAAGAAGATGGAGGAGGAGAAAGATAATTTCCCATCTATAAAAATGAATAATAACCTTGTTTGAAGATTAAATATACAACCCTTAGAATAATGCCTGCTAGATAATAATTCCTCAGTACATGTTGGCTAACATACCAAAGGCAAACAATAAAGCAGGAGAAGCAGTGGTGGCAACAACAATTACCTGCTTTGACAGAACACGATCTGTTTTCCTTGGGGGAGGCTGTCTTTGAAGGAGGCAGCATGACAGAGTGGAGTTGGCCTTGTGGTGGTTCTGCCATCACCTTGTTGTGAGTCGCTTAATATCTGTATACGCCTCAGTGTTCTTATCTAGAAAGGAATTTCAGTTTGATGATTTCTAGGCTCTCTGGCAGCCATGGCATGGTTTATGCTCATGAAGATGGGTCTTTTCTTATGTTTTTGTTTCTACCTCTCAAAGGATGCAGACATGCAACCAGAAGCAAATGGAGGGTGGAATGTTGCAATGAGGTAGAATTAGGTTCTCAAATGGGATGTCATTTAGTTCCTACACTCTCAGAACACGCTGCATGTGTGTTCTTAGGCATCTGTACCCACAAACCATATGCACTAAAGAGTGGTGTGCCTTACCGTGGTGCTCTGATACAATAAATTCCCACCACATAGTGAATTTTTAAATCGAGACATTTATTTTATTTCATTATCATGCATAAATTGTTACTTTATACTCGAGTGCCCGGAGGTAAATTGAAGATGTGTATACAAAGTGAGACTATTCCTCTAATAAAATCACTGACATGTTAAGAGGGTTCCCATTTTAGTTATTTATGCTGTTTTCCTTCAGTTTTAAAGATGACACTATCCTTTATTACACATTCTGGATGTGTCTTATACTTGTACAACGTATTTTCTTTCCATGACCCATTAAAGTAGCATAATGCTTTCTATATTCATGCATCTCTTAGCACACAACCTATAGTTTTAAATATTTTTGCCTTCTCTCTCTGAGGGAAAAAAATTAGTTTTGTAGTGAAGAAAAAATCTTAGCCAATTATGTCATTTTTTTTAAATCTCGGTTTCAAGTTAGCATTATCTTGGGCTTAGTAGTAACAAATGATAAAATGACAAATAAATTCTGACATTCCCTGCATAATCTACATTCTTGGCCATCGAATCTTCCCTTTACCAGCTTCGTAAGAAATGTTTTATAAAAAAAGAAAACCTCAAACATGACTGCCAATCTAACCCATGCCATTATGTGTGTCGTGCTGCCGACGCGCACTTGGAATCCAGAAGTACAAAGTGCCACAATTCGTCTCCTTGTGACTCATGGCACCAGATGACAAGCAAGTCTCTGTCCTCCAACAGCCCCAGAAACAGTGGAGGATCCGTGTGGGTGTTCGTGGCGTGAACAGACCAAGTGGGAGGCAAGAGTCCAAGACTCAGGCTTCCGGCACATACCAGCATGCTGACAGATGGCATGTTCTTGGCCAGAGTCCAAGGATCCTGGTCACCTAGTGAACTTTCCCTGACTCAGTGGTATGTCAATATCCCAGACATCCAGGGGCACAGGCCTCACTCATGAATCATTCTGCTAGAAGCTGCCTCTGTGCCTGTTTTCTGAATGAATGCTCATAAAGGTATTTTTCCTCAACCAAGAAGACTGTTTAGCACTTTGTCGCACAATTACTGTGGGTTGTATCAACACAGAAAGTATGTTTTATAATTCAGCCCTAATGAATTTTTTGCCCCATAAATCAATAAAGCTGTTATAGATTGACTAATAATATTTGCTTCCTGAAAGCATGTATGATATCAACAAGGTCGAGTTTACTGTCATTTTTAATAGGGGAAAAAAAAAAACCTGTACTCAAGGGGCATTTAACATATTTTGACAAGGTGACCCACAATTATCCATTAACATTGTATTTGTCTAAGCTCTACTGCATTGATATGCAGGGACCATGTAATAGTTCACTGATATCCCACTTGGGGGTGGAGAATAAGGCAAGAGGGACCTTTCCAAGGTCTTTCACAGCCAGAATGCATTTTGCTATTGCTGTATTGATTGAACATTTGGATAGTTAATCAACACAACTCAGCCCTTTTAACCTGCCATATGCAGTATACAAAAAAAAAGAAAAAAGGAAAAAAGAAATGCCTGGAAGATAAAACATGGGGATATATTTTTTCTTATTTTCAAATGTAACAGAGAAAGCATGTCTTTCCAGACAATAAGGCTATAATAAAATATAGTGTCCAATGCGGTCTTGAATTAAAAGATATCTGGACTTTTCTTACTGTTTTGCTTGATTTCATTTCTCAACATTGTAAGTGGGTTAAATCCCACACGCGGTAAGCATCACGTTGTGTTCTTTACAATCATCTAAGTTCAGTCCATGCATGTTTTCCTTTTCAGATAGAATATTCCTCAGATTAAAAGTAGACCTCACTGGAGTTTCCCATTTGAAATTTACTGGTTAGTTTCTACCCCTAGATTTGCCTTTCTTATCACATGTACCAATATTCTGATATCTTCTTCCCTTCTATAACTATTCTCAGTGCACTGTCTCATTTTCTCTATTAGGAAATCTAGGTATCCATCCATTTTTCTAGGTAGAAAACCCTCAGTTTGGCTTCTATTTATTTCCTTTGGTTTCTCTTTATTTTTTTAACTGATTATTTTTTTAAGCTGAACAATTATAATCCTCCTTTAGGAAATCACCAATTCCTGCCATTCTCCCCTTAAGCTTCTTACCAACTGGTAAGGAACAGGTTATACACCACTCACCTCACATTCTGCCAGATGGATCTGTTTTGGATTTGAAATCATATCCTCCACTCAACATACATAATTCATGTGCAGTTGTGGTGAGTTACATTAATTTACTTCACCTGTTTATTTGCTGAACAGTTTCTAACATTTTACTTAAACCAGTTTTTCCCAAACTTGTGTGATCATAACAGTCACCAACTCCAATCAGAACTACTAGATCATATCGAACAATAGGACCTAGGAATGTATAGGTTAACAAAAACCTTGGGAGATTTTCAGAATCAAGAAAGTTTAGGACCCACTGATTTAATCCATTCTTCATTCATTTATTTCATAAGGCCATAGATACTCCAGCTGACTTTTTACACCATCTTCTTACACTGTACACAAGAATAAACCCAAAATGGATTATAGCCTTAAATGTAAACTTGAAACCACAAAAATCATAAATGAAAACAGGCAGTAAAATCTCAAACATTCCTTGTAGCAATATTTTATTCTGATATATCTCCTTGGGCAAGAGAAACAAAAGAAAAAAAATGGGACTATATCAAATTAAAAAGCTTTTGCTCCATCAACAAAATTAAAACACAACCCATTGAAGAGAATAACATATTTGCCAATGATACATCTGATAAGAGGTTCCTTTTTCAAATTTATAAAGAACTCAACTCAACATGAAGAAAACAAGCAACCCAATTAAAAAGGGGCAAAGGACCTGAATAGACACTTCTCCAAGGAAAACTTACAGATGGACAATAGACATAGGAAAAGATCTCAACGTCACTAACCATCAGAGAAATGCAAATTAAAACCACAATGAGATACCACCTCACACCTGTCAGAATGGCTATCATCAATAAACAGCACGTATTGGTGAGGATGTGGACTGTTGATGGGAATGCAGATTGGTGTAGCCACTGGTATAAACAGTATGGAGTTTCCTCAAAAAATTAAAAATAGGCCCTGGCCAGTGTGGCTCAGTTGGTAGGGCATTATCCCATGCACTGAAAGGTTGCTCCATCCCTGGTAGGGGGCATGCAGGAAGTAGCCAATCAATCAATGTTTACTTCTCACATTGATGTTTCTCTCTCTTTCTCCCTCTCCCTTCCTCTTTCTCTCTCTCTAAAAAAAAAAAAAAAAGAAAGAAAGAAAAAAGGAAATCAATAAAATGGAACTGCCTTATGACCCAGCATTTCATTTCTGGGAATACATCCAAAGAAACCCAAAACACCGATTCAAAATAATATATATGCACCCCTATGTTCATTGCAGCTCTATTTATAATAGGCAAGATTTGGATCAGCCCCAGTGCCTATCAGAAGATGAGTAGATAAAAAATGTACCTTTATACAATGAAATACTGCTCAGCCATTAAATAGAAGGAAAGCTTATCCTTTGCAACAAAATGGATGGATCCAGAAGATATGCTAAGTGAAATAAGCCAGTCAAGGCAAGACAAATACGAAATGATTTCACTTATATGTGTAAACTAATGAAAAAAATAAGCTAACAAACAAAATAGAAACAAACTCAGAGATACAGAGAAGAGACTGACAGATGTCAGGTTATAGGCCTAGGGTGACGGGAAATAGGTGAAAGGGTCAGGCATCAAGAGGGAGTGGGTAGCCCTTCACCAATAAGCACTAAGAAAGTAAGAACCTCAGTGTGGCAGCCTGCCAAGAATTGAGTGCCACCAACAATCACGTGAGCGTGGAAGCAGGTCCTTTCCCAGGCAAATCTCAGATGAAACCACAGCCCCACCAGAACCGTCATTGCAGCTTATGAGGCTTTGAAGCAGAGAAGTCAACAAAACTGTGCCCAGACACCTAATCACAAACGCCGTAAGATAAAAATATGGATTTTTTTTCTCTTAATTGCTAAGTGTGTAGTGCCTTTATTACATACAGCAGATTAATAATACAGAGTACTTTAACTTGATAGCCATTGCTATTTTTGACTCCCTTGAAATTTGGGGATTCTGATTTAATGACATAACTATCGAGTGCTACCATTCCAATTTACCATCCTGTGTTCATTACACTATATTCCAAAGTGTGCCGTATGGAGTACATATTTTAACTCCTTATGCAATAAAAATAACATTCGTGTGTATTTCTCACCTGCACTTACTCCAGAAGAAGCAAGCTTATCATTCATAAGCTGGAACAGCACAAATAAGTTTGTTTTCAGAAGTTTGAGTTAAATGAAATGAAGTAAATGCCCTGTTTATTAAATCAAAGAAAATAGACTTTTTTTTCCTACACAGAAACGAGATTGCAGATCTAGATTATTGGGCTTTGTTATGTTTAGAATGCTTTCTGTATAATTCTTTCAAGTTCATCAGAAGCTTCTATGGGCCCTAAACCCATTGATGACCAATGGGTGTACATTTGTAAAAGTGTTGCCTGCAGATGAACCTTCAGGAAGTAACCCAGGCACAAAGCAAAAACTATTGATACAACCAGGAAAAGAGATGGTCATCATCTGTGCAATCTTGTAATCAGCTTCAGCCAAAGAAGGGGTTGCAAGTAGTGGGGGGAAATAACATAAAATGCATGCACGCAGAAAACTTATTATGATCACGATGGACGGGTTCCTCAGTTTGCTAAAAAGAGATCCCATTGTGTAGTAATTATATCCCTAAAGGTTTAGAATAAGATGAGAATCTCAAAAATAGGTCAGTATTAACTGGAAAATATGATTCTAGTCTTAAAAAAAAACTAGAAAATTAGTGGTGGCCATTAATTTCTTGTTATTTATGAAAGCACTTTGGGAACAGAGTCCATTGAGTCCCATTTCCTTTTTATGGAAACAGACACCATTATTCAATTTTCTCCTATCTTTTTATTAATAGGTGTAAAAACACCCCAAGGGAGTTCCAAAGCTGTGCAGAAACAAGGAGCAATATAATATTTTACACCTATGTGCTCTCACGCAGCCTGGAGTCCTCCAAACCACAGGGAGACCAAGCAAGACTAGTTGGTTGGTTCTGTCTTCTGAAGGGACACGTGATATTACTGGAGCCGTGGTCTCTGAGCACAAGAGCTTACCACAGCATCTCACATTGTTTTTCTCTTAGAGTGTTCTTATTTTGTGTTAAGAATGCCTGTTGTAGGTACCTCCTTTAAGATGCACAATTCTGTAGGAAGATAAGAACATCCCAAACTGAACTTCTTAAAAGTAACTTTTTAGAGTATCTTCTAAGTTGAAAGTGTGATTCAATAGAAGATAGTGACTGGATGAGGGAAAAAAAAAACTACATAAAAAAG
Source organism: Myotis davidii (assembly GCF_000327345.1). Lineage (NCBI taxonomy): Eukaryota > Metazoa > Chordata > Mammalia > Chiroptera > Vespertilionidae > Myotis > Myotis davidii. The sequence goes on from NW_006299705.1 coordinate 14,755,171, forward strand.
GGGGAAAGACAGAAATTATGGAGAAAATTTATAAAGAAAATTAGCCTGCCTTCACTCTGGACTGGCTAAAGACATACCAGAAGATGTCACTCATATTTAACCCTCAGAACCTTTGCTGAGGTCAATCCTCTGAAGAAACTGGGTTCTTTTTGCAGGTTGGTCACAGATAACAACTCTAATGCTGATTGGTGTTAAAATCTATTTCAGTCATGATACATTCTAATGAATAACTAAAAATTGTGAGTAAAAACTCAGAATAGAAGGATTAAAATAGAATAATTCTCACTTAACTATATTACTAATTGAGAAGACTCAGATCCAAGATTTTGTACCCAATAAACTTACCTACTACATAAAAAATCCTCCCTGATGATGAACTGGGGCGAGATAAGCAGGCAGCCAACAATCTAGAACTTTGATCATAAGGAGGTAATTTTACTGAACTACCAAAGCTCACTCAAGAAGATAAGAAGCTGAATCTCTGTCTCAAGAGGTTACTATTTAAGATTTTGCAGCTATCAGTCAACTTCCTTCCTTTGACGTAGGAAGAGTAAAAATAAATAAATAGATGACAATAGCATGGAAGGAGAAGAAAAGAGATTTTAAAAGGATGAGAGAAAGAATGGAAATAATTTAAGAGAACCCATTTTTAAAGTAATTTTAAGTGTTACGATTTTATTGGATAGTGATTATGTAGATTGCGTTAAATGAAGCACTGTTCAGAATATCAAAGACGTATTAGCTGACTTGACATCTGAGCCAAAGAACTTGCAATTTTACTGGTGTGATATAAGACTGTTAGTAATTTTGCTGTTAAGATATATTAACAGAATTGCAGATCTGCCAAAGGGTACAACCAGGAAGGAACATGCCTTGATAAGGTGTCCTTCTGTAATGGATGCTTCATCCTGGTCTGCAATCCAGACTACAGAATGTTAACTTAAACTATCATTTCACTCTACTTGATCCATAATAATAATGAAATGTGAAAGGTTATTTATTTTGAGATTTGATTTTTAAATAATTTTAAAAATAAAGATGATCAATAAAATATGATGAAATGAACACTCTGTACTTCACTAAACGGTTTAATTAAGCATAACTATGTATGTGAGAAAACTACAAATAATATAGACTATTATTTTGATAATAATTAAGGAAGTAAAATCTTTCATAACCCTAGTTGTGCATTAGAATCACTCAAGAGCTTTTAAAATCCCCAATCCCAGGTACCACCCAAGACTCCCACTGTCAGAATCTCTGGGACTTGAGACACAAGCAAGCACCATTTTTAAATATAACTGATGTGATTACAATATGTAGCTCATGCTAAGAACCACTGGTATAAAGGCATATATAAGTGTATTATTTTCTTTTATTGGAAATTAAAAGCAATAGGAAAATCTTACGTCTTTCTGTCACTGTTTTAAGTTCACCATTTAAAGAGTTTTCAACATATGGGATTTTATGGCTCTTCTATTGCTCTTAATCTGTTACATGAAACTGGAAAATGTTTATTGCCTCCAATGCACACTCTTCAATGTGTGTTTGTTGTCTATTACCTAGGTACAAGTTCTCACTCTTTCTTTCTTTACACACTTTTCTTTTCTTTTCTTTTCTTTTGCATCAGGAAAAATACCTGCAAACCAATGTTTTGGTAAAAAGACAATATTTATATGGAATAACACTCCCCAAAAACATCTTAGAATAAGCCTAGATTATAGCTGCAATGTCACTTTCTGCATTGACCAATCAAACATCCTCCCTTACAGCAGCCAACCAATATTAGATTGTTGAATCATTTGAACTATAGATGTATGTTCATTAACAAAGTCACATGTACACAATGTACTATAAATGGCATAAATTATATGAAAAACTTGTGAGTGAAATAAAACTGGAAGGTTGTTCAGAAGAAAAGCAATTGGGAAGGGAGAATCATAAATTATACCTAAAGTAAACAATAAATCTAGGTTAATTGACAAAGCAAGAAAAAGTTATTAGCAACGAACTGTGCATAGGCCACCCTTGGGTCTCAATTCCCCATGCTCAGAAATCATAAGGTATTCCCTGTTTCTCTTACAGCTCCTTAGTTCTTGCCTTTAATAGTCTCTGATTTGTTTATATTGTCCTTAAATTAAATCATAAAGCTTAAAAATACTTGATAATCCTGTGTATTATGTCATTGACATACTCTAGTATGGGATTCTCTCAAGCAGATATTGTTAGTTGTTTTTAGTGTATTTCATGTTTGTCTACCCATGTCTCTCTTTCTTTCATTTTTGCCAATCACTCAAACCTCAGTTTTGCCAGTTACCCAAACCTCATTTGTGACTCCTCTTCTGAGATGACTTTTCAAGGTCATGTTGAATTATAAATAGATCTTACAAGGTTCATGTTACCTCTTCCAAGTTAGAGTTTTCCATGAAACTTTATGAGCATGTTCCATATTTTATCATCCAAGTCATTGATAAAATGTTAAATATTACCACCCTAGACAGATCCTGCAGAACATCATTTGATGTGTCCTTTTAGGTTGCCTCTGAAACATTAATAATTTCTCATTGAATATGATCCTTGAACCAGTCTGTACCCAACTAAGAGCCAGAGCTGTATTTCCCTAGATTGATAGTGCTATTTTAAATCTATATGCTACAACCTTGAGGAGGAAATTTTGCCCTCTTCTATTCTCTCTCAGAGATTTAAAAAAAAGAAAAAGATTTTTTAATTTCAGCAGCTTAAAACTGACCGGTCAACATATGCCAAACAGTAACCCAGGATAATTTAGCACTGTTCATAAACGTGATATTTTCAAAAAGCCATAAAAAAGAACTCCCCATTAATAACTCTGACTATAAAGGTTCGTCATGGACTACTATTCTCACCTCTTTGAACTTAATGACAACTCAAGTCAATGCCTTCCTTTTTTCCTTTGTTGCAGCTGCTATTGGGTTGGAAAAGACTGTTGTTGGAAAGGACTGTTGTCCAGGCTCCAAGAAGTCCAGACAAGGTCTCCAGAGACTCTATTTTTTCTCCAGATCCTTTTACTGACATTAATGATGAAGCAGCTTTGTCTGTGTCTCTGCCTTGGTTAGCAATGCCTTAGTGACAGGGCAGCTCCAGATGCATTAGATCAGCAGCTGATGCCATCATGCGAACGTCTAACACTTACTTTAGGTAGGTGACACTTCTTAATATTCAATCCTGTCTTCACGATGTCGACTTGTCCCACCACACAGGGTGTTCTTTTTAGCATTATTATTGGGATTGTTAATATTTTTGCTTGTGATTTCTCTAAAGGGCATTTTTTAAAAAGCATAATTATTTACAACCTTTAATGCCAGGAGGTCAGTATAGTATGCCTGGAAGAATATGCATCACAGAGTTATTGTTTAGAAATGGTAATTAATTTTACAGTCAACAGTAGTGTGACACACTGTCTCTGACTAGACGTCCATTGTGGCTTTCTGCCAGTCCTTTGTAAGAATATTAATTGACGTCCAGCACTAAGCAGCCTCTTTGCTGTGTTTTTGAATGAAACAACATGCTTTAAATTAAATACCATCTACACTCACATGTTAAATATCAGATTTTGTATCTTGATGTCACCAAAATACAGTTGGTTTATATCTTTATATTTCCTCCTTTTCCCTCAGCTTTATTGAGGTATGATTGACAAATAAAAAACGTATATATTTAAGGTGTACAATGAGGTGTTTTGATACTTTTCCTTTTCTGTTTCCTTTTCGCTCCTTCTCCTCCTTTCCTGACTCTTAAAAAAACAGCCTATTATTTGCTTTCCCTTCATTTTAACTCACTGCTTTTCTTCTAACCTCTTACAATATGTGGTGGTAGGAAATATTCTGCAAATACTTTGTGTCTCCAGTATTCCCAAACATTTATTCCTAGGTTGCTGCTCCTTCTCTTTCCAAGGTTTCCAAAGTAACAATACTAAACAGTTTTATTTTATTAATATCATGGATGATGTGCTCATTAACACAGCAAGGATGTCAGATTAGTTTGAATGGCCAGCAGTAAAAAAAATAAAATTCAAATTCAAAATGACCTTGACAGATTAGAGAACTGGGCCCATAAACAGGATTTAGTTTCATGGGAGAAAATTCATGATTGTTCACACTGAGGGGACAGCACTGTACAAATAAAGGAGAGCAAGTATGGTGAGCTAACATGGGTGTGGAGTGGGAAGGGAGGGGGCCAGCTTCTATGTAACAGCCAATTGCCAAGGTGATAAATTAGTCATTAAGAACCCAAGATGATGGGATGTAGAAATGAGACCATCACATGGCCATGTTAAAAAACAAAAACAAACATGCAATCTCTAATTTATTAGATCTCTGTTAGGAGATATATATATATATATATCTTAGTAATCCACAGCTATTATGATAATGTGGCTGGGAAAAATGAGACAGAAAAAATAATGTTTTAAAAATGAAAACTCATAAGTACAGGTATGCATTCTCTCCACATTCACACAAAAATCAAATGATGAAGTTCATAATATATTCATTCCCTGTTTTAAAGCAAGTCTCTTCATCTACATGATTTAGAGAAAATTGTTATGAATTAAATTATTATTATGTCATCTGAATCCATTATTCACATAATAAATACAATTTTAGGTCTGACTATAAGTAAACTTTCTTTTTTGTTTTCTTTATACACCAGTAGAAGACTTTCTTCATTTAAAACCTTTCAGGAAACCTCCATATTTCTAAAAAAGGGAAGGGGTCTGGAGCCCAGCCAACACAGTCTCCTCTCCCACCAGGGAAACACTGATCCCAACTGAGGTCAGGAGTGAAGATGGGCTTCTTGAGGGTCAGAATCAGTGCCAACAGCATTATTTGAACCCAAGTCTGTGATCCCCCAGCTCAGGGCTCTCTCCATGGAACTTTATTGACTCCTGAAAAACAGGTCTTATTTGAGGCATTTTTCATTTTTGCTTATCACAGATTTGTTTCAGCCCCCCTTTCATGCAGTCTTTTAAGTTTCTTCTCTCATGTTCTCTCACTTATTTCCCAAAAGCCATTTGTTATGTAACAGATACATATGTGTTCCTGTTTATAAATACTATACAGTGACTAAGAAAATATGGGGAAATGAGGGGGAAAGTGCCTATGACACTCAAACCGCAAATGTTGGAAATGTGCTCAGTGTCTTGGGGGCAAAGGTCACAAACGAAGGCCCCAATTGGTATGCAGCATGTGATCCTGTATCATAGGATTTCATACCATCTGTTTCCCTCTCTGTTTTCAGTCTATACAAAATTTGGATGCTTGGTGCCACAGAGGATAACCTGGGGATAATCAGTAGGGCACCAGCATGACTCTGTGATGATACTGCAGAAAGCAAGAAGCTCAACATCAAATTCATTACCAGGGAATTGAATCCAGGGAACATGACTTCATTAAAAAGTATGACTTTATAAATAACTACACATAAACAGGCTGCTTTGCCTTAGAGACTAATATATTTCAAAATTATTATCTACTTAAAATATTTACCTAAAAGAATTCATAATTAGCTTTCAATATTTAAACAGTACATTAGAAAGGGAATGTTTATAAATATCAGAAATAAACGCCACTTCATTACAATATGAACATATGCTCACACACCACATCCTGGCTTTTGAATTTAATACTGATATGCTTTACTATATCTGTTTCTTTTTTTTTTCTTAACTGACATAAGGGTTCAGATAATAGCTAATATAAATTTATGAAATGTCAAATTTAGAAGACAGTGTTTGAACATTTGTCTTTTGGAGAGTATTGTTAAATTTAACTTTTATTAACTCAGAAAAATCAAAGAGAAATATGGCGATGTTAGTGAACCTTTGAAAATCTTTTATTTTATCACTTTTAATGCATGTTTAATATTTAACATTCATCTTATTACAGACAGGAATTGTGAAATGCTTGTGCTGTCTCTAAACAGTTTTAAAGTTCAATGCACAGTCACAATTCAGAGGGGAGATTTCACACATTTATGGAAAATAAGCCATTTTTGCAGTAAAGTTGCAAAGTGTGAAAGAATTCTTGTTTTATCTGCCTTACTTATCATGTTTATGAGTTATTTTGCCTGGAAGTAAATTGACAAGTTGTCAATGAACAATAGACAGTGCCCCAGCTAGGCTTTTCACAGGTTCAGATGCCTTTGGGCAAAAGGGCTAAATCTGTAGTTGCAATCTAGCATATGGAGCACTGAAAAAAGTGGCAACGGGGTGAGAGACATTCCCTGTGAAATGCATGCGGTCTTTGCTCTCTAACCAATCTGCCTGGACCACTGCACATTATGAATTCATGTTCCATTGCCTTGCTGTCCAGGAATAGGATTGCTTACCTCCATATAACAACTCATTTCTGTTTTATCCCCAGTGCATTTGGTCCATTTTGTCACCTTGAACCATTTTATTCCTCCAGACAATTATTATTAAATATTCATCTTAAATAATAAAAGACCACTTCCTCATTTTAGGTGATTCCCTGTTGGAAACTTCCCACACAATCTCAGAGGAAGGAAAACAGTCTCAGAGTCCCTTTTCTCTGTGGTTCAGGGTCGACCTTAACTTCCATCTCTGGCCATCACATATTAGAATCACCTTGCTGTAACATTTCATGCCTTTTTCTCCCATCTCAATTTTCCAGAAAGCTATTTTGAGCCTATTTCATAATAACTCAGGCAGCTGAATAAATTACTGGAGAGCTAAGTGGTCTTTCAATAGATGGCACTCTTTGTTCTGAATCGGCCTGAATACTATTTTGCTACCTCACTCATGGGCCAGTTGTTCTTTGAAGCTCCTACCCGCCCTGCAAACCACTCTTTAGGATACAGTTAGGGTGTGATTTGAAGTAAAAGCTAGAGCTGAGATTTCTACTCCACAGAAACCAGGAGGACCACAGAAGACACAGCCTCATCAGGAAGAGTGTTTTTAGAAACACTCTTGAGGTTTGAGTATAAGGACAGCCAGATCCAATGCCACTGGGGATAGATGGAGTCATAGAGTCAAGAGTTTGAATGTAGATCTAGTTTTATCACATAATTAGCTAGTTTATTAATATTAATAAAAGGAATAGAGCAAAAGGGAGACCAGACCTTATAAATATGGTCATCTGGGCAGCTTCACCAGGAAGCTATAGCTTCATACTACCCAGGGAACCACCAACCCATTCCCTGCAAATCATTGGGGGGGAAGGGATCAAACAAAGGAGGAGATAATCATATGTGCAGTGAAGTTGGGGTGACTTATGGAAGGTGCTCACCTATCAGTCTAGCCTGGGAAAAAGATCATTGGCTAAAAGAGTGCTTGAAATGTTGGAAGGGTAAAATCCCCCAAAGAGTTATATTTCTATTGCCTCCTGTTCCCTCTTGCTCGCTTGCTCTGTGACCTGCACTCACCCGTGTGTTCTCTCTTTATAGCCATGTGGCCTTACCACCCGCATGACCCAGTGCCATGCAGACCTCACACACAGGATGCTGTACTGGACAATACTTTAATATGAAACAGAAACTCTGACCAATGGTCTTAATCCTGGCCCTGCTGAAGACTTCTTCCATGGCGAGATGGATGGAAATGAGAACTTCATTTAGTATCATCAATAAAGCTTTCCAGGAAACCCCATCCTCCCAGGGGGGCCTCAGGAAATTTTTTCCCATGTGGCACACCAAGAATTCCACTTCCACCAATAAGAATAGGAACAGAGAAAATACATGTAGGGAAGAAGCAGTGTGGCAGATAACTGGGAATTCACTACCAAACCTAGGTGATCACTACTAACCATTATGGGCCATGATGTATGAGGGGATCAGGCTGGAGGCTGAAGACAAAGGAGGAATATATTTCTGTTCTCTAGTGGCCTCCAGCTATCACCCCCACTTCTCTGCCCTGTCTCCTCATTTACTGACAATTTGACACCTGGTTTGGAATTCTTTCCTACTTCAGCCATTGTATTGAGTCACTTCCACACCAAGTAGATGATCCCTTCATTACTTTAACCCTTCTCCCATGAGACCTACTCCAGGCTCCATCTCCATTCCACTTCAACAGCTCAATGTCTTGGCTATATCCCAAATCTTGTCGCCACTTCTAATGGGACCTCCTACTCTTTCCATACTGTTATAACTTATGTCTCCTGCTACTGTATTAAAATCCACTCTTCAAACTCAGCAAGTTCTCCAACACTTCATGCCCTTCCTGTGTGTGTGCCCAACTCTATCTACCTTCCTTATTGTTTATAATTTTAATGAAAATATTACCCAAACTCCCAATGCAGTCATTCTCTACATGTGAGGTACAGTGGAGAAGTATAGTTTCTCTAAAATCAGAGAAACGTGGGCTCAAACACTGGCTTTTGCCACTTTGGAAAAAGCTGCTGTGCCTCACTTTGGTCACTTAGAAATTGGACCCAACAACTAATAAATACTCTGTCTATTGAAAAATTATATTCCAGAGGCTGCTGATTTAATGAGGTGACAGGGTTAAGTTCACTTCAGATCAGTCTCTTCCTCCCCTTCTCCTTCCCTCACTCTTAGGCTATGCCCAACCTGCAAATCCCTAATCAGGGATTCATGTTTGTACCCATTTTTATCTGCTACTGCTCCTAAGCTGCTGAAGGCACCTGGGAAAAACCTCAGGACTAAGCTATTAATCTTGAAAATTTAGGAACTCCTAAATCTTTGGCACTATCCACGATGACTGTACCTTTACTTGACTCCTTTCCAAGTCCTCACACTTGCTAACCCAATCCCTTCCCATTGTCTTCAAGCCTCCTGCCCAACTCTAAGAAGATGGGTATGTCTCGTCCATTTCAGTGCATATGGAGTTCATTGAGCATCAGGTATCTCAATGCCCACCCCCCGTTCCCGTCTCAATATACATTATGACCACCCCATCAGTACTTCGTTGGGCCCCCTTTTGCCTTCAATGCTGCGGCGATTTTTCTTGGCATTGACTCCATGAGATGTTGAAAGGTGATGCGAGGAACCTGACACCAGGCCTGATGAATAGCACTGTCCAGTTCTGTGAGATTTGATGGTTGTGGAACCAGCTGCCTGATGGCTCTTTTAACTACAAATTAAAGGGCCCAAATCATGCCAGGAAAACATGCCCCAAACCATAACACTGCCCCCACCAGCTTGAAGGGTTGTACTCATGCATGTGGGGTGCATGCTTTCATGCTGTTTCTGCCAAAATCTCACTCTGCCATCTGCATGATGCAACTGGAAACATGATTCATCGGACCGCATGACTTTTTCCAATGCTCCACTGTCCAGTCCTTGTGTTCCTGTGCAAACTAGAGATGTTTTATCTTGGTAACTGCAGACAGCAAAGGTGTTTGAACAGGCCTTTGGCTTCCATATCCCATAGGATGCAGTGTACGGCTAATTTGCCTACAAACGTCAGGTGGTCATAATAATCTGGCCACTCAGTGTATAGCTATCATTATCTGTTGTTTGCTGTTTCACCTTTTTGGAGAGTGGTACCCTATTCCTTTCAAAGGCTAACTCATCCACCTATATCCTTTATATCATTCTCTATCTATGCAGAGTTTCCATGCAGAACTCATAAATATTTTAAGATGCCCTTAATGCTATATTGGACCAATTTTAATGTCAAAATAGAAATAAAAAAAAACTATCTCTCCTTCTATGTAACTTAAACTTTACTCGGCCTTTGCTTTCAACATCTGCCCTTTGCCAGTTTTTGCAATGATTTATAGGAATAAGGTGATTTATTTTTATTTCTTCCCCTTATCTTGCCTTTGGAGGTTGTGCTAACAAATGGGAAAATGGCCAGGAGGGAGGAAGATACCAAGCAAGGGGGAAAAGAGTTTGTCAAGAAAAGCCTATAAAATGAAATATGTAAGCCAGATAAGAAAAAGTTGAATGTTAATCTCTTTGAAAACAGATAGACTCTAGGATGAGCTCAAAATTAATTAAGACAGACAACAACTAGGATTATGAAAGTATGCCCCTCATTGTTTAAATTTATTTCCCCATTAAAGTAGTATTATCCACGATGGATAGATTAACGAAGTACTACAAAGCTTACTTTTTACATCTGAAATATAAAAATGAATACCATAACTTTATCTCAGCCCTGAAAAAGAGGCATTCCACATCCCATCTCAGTCTCCAGAAACCCACATGGAAGGAGTAGTTCCTCCTGGGATGCTCTCTGTGTCCACTTAAGCAAAAGCAGCTTTCCACAGTGTCAGTGGGGAAAAGGTCATTGCCCAGGTCCCTATGGATTTATCTACATTATATTTGCATACTTACTTTTATGTTTGTCTTATATCCTGTTTTTTTCTCCCTTTGTCCAAATATTCAATTCCTGTTTTATTTGCCTTTGTTTTGCTTCTCCATCTCCTCTTTTCTTCTTATTTTAACCCCATTTTCCTGTTTGCTCCATTGACTCCAAGGAGGGAGTTAAGTGGGATCATATAGCTGACTCTCTAATTTTACAAATGAAGAAATTGAGACCCAAAAGGTTAAATGACTCACCCAACATCACATACCAGTTAGAAGCAGAATTTCAAGGTTAAATTAAAAGTCTCTTGAATAACCCTGGATTCTTTCCATCACAGCCTTAATCTCTGCCAAACTGGCTTTCAGACATTTTTGGACATAATGAACATAAACGCAGTGAAGAGATATAATAGTGGCAGGATATGTGTCTCAGACATGTTTGGTGAGTGCAATGAGCTCCTAATATGCCCACACTTTCCTGTTATGAAAAGATGCCATAAACCTCGCCAAGTACCTTTGCTGTGTCCTGCTTGCCTATAACTGCCTTTTTGTCAGCACCTCTGCCCCCACCCCTCACTGCTGTACACATGAACATATGTACCCTTCTCAACACCCTATTGAATGCTACAAATTGTCCCATGCCCTTCACTCCTCTGCTCTTCCTATTCTCCATGGCATTTATTACCTTGCAATATACGATATACATTATGCAATTATTATGGGTATTGTTTTATTTTTCACTGACATCTCTCTTTGAAGCTATATAAGCTTCATGATGACAGAGATCTTTTTCTCTTTTATTTATCAGAATATTCCAAGCACCTTTAACAGTGCCTGTTGCATTGTAGGTACCAATATTTGTTAAATGAATATATTGAATGAATGAGCCAGAATGACTGGCACACGTAACACTTCTTCTTCATGTTCCTAGAGACCTGAGGGTAAGATCAAAACCAAACGGAATTTATTATGCAAAATAATTAAATTGTTCGAGTTGTGTGCTCTGCTGAGAGAGAAAGAGAGAGAGAGAGAGAGAGAGAGAGAGAGAGAGAGAGAGAGAGAGAGAGAAACAGAGAAGTGAGAGAAAGAGGTTCAGGAGAGGGAGAAAGACAGCTGAAGGGAGATGTTAATAAAGTATTTATATTAAAAATTGGGCAATTTAGCCCGGCTGACATGGCTCAGTGATTGAGCATCAACCTGTGAACCAGGAGGTCACGGTTCATTTCCCAGTCAGGGCACATGCCCGGGTTGCAGGCTCGATCCCCAGTGTGGGGTGTCCCTCTCTCTCTCTCCCTCTCCCCAGTGTGGGGTGTCCTTTCTGAAATCAATACAAATATTTTAGTGGGGAATTTATAAATGATATACTTTTAAAGTTTAAATCATGAAAGATGAGTTTTTAGGTGCAATGATATTTAGTCCTCCCTGTTGGGACTTCTGGTACCAATTTATCAAATCTCTCTCTTCAGAAACAATTGATATTTCACAGGTAGAAATAAAAAGATCATATTTGTTTTATTTTTATTGCTGGCAAAATATGTTGGGAAAACATAGTCTGGAACTAAGTATAATTGGGCTTCCTACTTGTAAGACCCTGTATCAAAATTTCCCGTGGAGTCGGTCACAGGAGGAACAGCTGGACAGCTACTGACCTCCTTTCGTTGAGGTAGAGTGGGTTCTCTCTACAAGACTCTCCAAAACAGGAGGAAAGAAGCTGAGTCACTGGCAGTAAGGAGAGCTGAGAGGAAACCCACAGCCAGAGGTGCACGTGCTCCATGATCTTTTCTTCCAACTCTTTGAGAGAGGGTGACTGCAAGTTTTCCTCCAAATACTACCAAGAGGGCAAAAGTTCCTATTTAATGAACCATAAATTTCAGAAGTTTCCTACGACATTTCACCAGGTCACAACTTTTCAAAAATAAAAGACTCTACAAACGTAAGGTGCCAAGATTATTTCCGTAGTTGACCCCAGGACATGTCTATGCTGACTTCTCGACCCTTCCCCGCTCTTTAAAAGAGGAAACTGGAGCCAGAAAGCATCTCTTTATACACACTGAAACAACCCACGCAGGCCCATGCATCTGGACTAAGTACAGATAACGTTCCCTTCCATAAATTACAGAAAATAAATAAAGGTAAAATGCAATCATGACATTATATCTAAGAGAAAAACACATATCACAAGTAACAGGTGCAGAATTATAAATGGTAAAGCAAAACTAAGCGATGAAAACAGAAGTCTCTTCAAGAAATAGTTTGCAATCATCAAGATTTCCTTTTTATCTTCCAAAACAGCTCTTCAAAAATCAGCAAAGTTTCTTGACCAGAGCATCTTTGTCACTTTTATGAAATTATGAGGAGGCATGTGGTTTGTTGGAGTCAAGAAATTCTGACAACTGCAGTGCTCCTTGAAGTTTTTTTAAAATTAGACTCAATCCCAGGACCCAGGATTTCTGTTAATTGACTCGTGGTTCCAATTTGTGGATAACATAGTCTTTAGCAGGGAGCCACAGAAAAACCATTATTCTCTAGAATTCTGGGGATCAAGATAGATCCATTATCATAAGATATAATGTCTGTGGGCTTAAAGAAAAATGGTGCCATAGTCATTTCAAAAAAAGCCAACTACTATTTAGTGTTCTAAAATATATATTTATACAGATATGGTAGGCTGAATAATGCCCCCCAAAGATGTCTATGTCCTAATCCCTGGAACCTGTAATTATGTTACCTTACACAGTGAAAGGAGATTTGCAGATAGGGTTAAATTTAGTATTTTGAGTTGGTAAGATTATCCTGGATTATTTGGGTGTATCGGTTTAATCACAAGAGGAAGTTGAGGTCAGAAAGAGGAGAAAGTGATGTAACTAAGGAATCAGAGATTGGAGTGGTGCTGCCATGAGCCAACAAAGTCTAGCAGCCTCTATAAACTGAGAGAAGCAAAGAATAAATTCTCCCCTGGAGCCTCAAGAAGGAACCAGCCCTGCCAATACCTTGATTTTAGACTTCTGATCTCCATCTGTACGAGAATAAATTTGTGTTGTTGTTTTCTTTAATTTTTATTTATTGTTTATAGAAAACATGAGAGGAAAGGGCGAGAGAGAGAAAGAGAGAGAGAGAGAGAGAGAGAGAGAGAGAGAGAGAGAGAGAGAGATCTGTATCCATTTATTTATGCATTCATTGGTTGATTCTTGTATGTGTCCTGACCAGGGATCAAACCCATGACCTTGGCGACATATCAAGAAAATGCTCTAACAAACTGAGCTACCTGGCCAGGGCCAGATTTGTGTTGTTTTAAGCTACTAGCTTTGTAGTGCTCTCTTATACAAGCTATGGTAAACTTATGAAATAGGAAAGTAAAATTTGATAGAAAGCTTTTCTAGGAAGAAATGAATTATCTCAGTAAAGGATTTCTTTAGGGTAAGAAGAAACCTGATATGAATTCAGCAGTTATAAGAAGGCCACAAGTTCTTGATTTGTGTTTTGTATAACAGTCTGTATTGTTGAGAAAAGGAATGTACAAATAAAGCTCCCTCTGGAATTCCCTAGCCTTAATTCACCAATTAAAACACAGGCATACCTGAGCGTCTCAAACCCTTCCCAGCAATTCATTTTTTTGGGGAAAAAATCTGAAAAGTCCACTTTAAAGCTTAGATCATTAGTAAGGTCTACATTTAGAGATTCATATCTGATCCTAATTTAAAAACCTTATTTGACTAGATCTCAAATGCATATGTGGGTGTTTTTCCTTACAAGAAAGGCATATGTGAATAATCCTCAGGTATGTTAAAGTAATGGCCATAAATTGCTTTTCTCTGCCATTCAACTGAATTACTCTAACCATATGAATACTGTGTTCTACATGTGTGAATGAAATTCTTCACACAGAAGAAGTATAGGTCTTGCTAACTTGAAGAATGAAGACAACAGCTATTGCAAATCTCCTTTTCAGAAAATAATTTGGATTTATTCAACCATTGTGGTTTCATTGCAGTTAAAATTGATTGCAATTTTGCATACATGAACAAGTATTGCTAAGATTGCAGTGTCTTGGACCGTGAGGTTGGGCATGACCATCATGTAAATAATTAAGAATGCCTCATAGCACAGTGACTCAACTTCTTTTTATGGTGGTCTTTTCAATGGTGAATATGTATATGTGCATATCTGCTTGCATAGACACAGATATTATTATAGCCTTCTTTCTTCTAAGACTAAACATGGATTAAAACAACTGAATTTATTCCATAGTTTTTTATAATACACATTCATTGTGCTTTGCTGCCCCTTTTTCCAAGAGTTCCTTATCTTTGTGTCTATATTATTAGGAATAGCTCTTCTAATTCCTGTTACATGTACTATATCATCTTACTACCTACAGCTTTTGGTGGGGCTACTATAAATTTCTAATTGGGTTCAGTTAAGAGGTGCTATTGGAGAACTTCATCATGAACTCCAGGTAATAGATCATTCTACAAACCATCTAGGAAGTTTCTAGCATAGCATGAATGAGGAGATAAGGTAGCAGACATGTCCACATCTGGCACATGTACATATCTAAACAGCAAATATAATTATGTAATAATTTTATCCCATTTTTTAGTTCAAGTTAAGAACCACTGAGAGCCACTAGTAGGGTTTTGTGTTTTAACTCTACAGATGGTCAGGAGCTCAGCAGGGTGTTTAAGAGATTTTGTTGTATGCATGTCTGAAAGCATGTGCATTGGAATCAATCTCCTTGGTCATGTATCCATTCAGCAAATTTACAAGTAATGCATGTCTTATTATTGTTTTAAACAGGATTCTTTTTTGTTTGTTTGTTTTTATCATCAGCAGATGTAGATAACAGCAAAATAGTAAAAAAATAAACATAAATCTAACAGTTACCTAATATGTAAAATTAATTATGGGTTTAGAAGGGCCTTAGAATATAGGAATTAAATATGTTCTGTGGGATCAAATAGATTTGGGTTTAATTATGGCTTTCCAGATTAGTGAGCTCTAGGAATTACTTACATCTTTTTCTCATCTGTAAAATGGAGATGAAAATATATAATTTTTAGGATTATAAGGGTCATGTACACTTAAATCAATACATCTAAAGAGCTTAACACTGTGCCTTCCATATAGAGAGTACTCAAAATTTCAAAACAGTTAAAATTTTCAACGTTATTAATAATAACATTTAAAAATATTGTTAAGCCAAAACCGGTTTGGCTCAGTGGATAGAGCATCGGCCTGCGGACTGAAAGGTCCTTACTGGATTGGCTTTTAACCAAACTTAAAAAGTTTATTTTTGTCACTTAATGAAGAGTCTAGAGACAGGGGAAATCAGGAAAAATGTAGTAGATACAACATTTTCAATGTCCCAGGTTCCTATCTTTCTCCCAGGCACCCGTAAGTATGACTCTTGTCCTCATGATTGCAAGATGGCTCAAGCTTCCTCCTTGCCCCCTCTTCCAATATTATGCCAACATTTCAGGCTAGAAAAACAAAATGGCCCATAACAGTTAAATCCATCTCCCTTTTAAAGAGTTCAACAAAAAGCTCCACCCAATTACTTTGCTTATATCTTTTATTTGTTTGTTTTTCCTCACCTGAAGATATTTTTTCCATTGATTTTTTTAGACATAGTGAAAGAGAGAGAGAGAGAGAGAGAGACATTGATGTGAGACACATTGATGCGATACACATCGATTGGTTGCCTCCTGCACACACCCGAACTGAGGTCAGGGAACAAATCTGTAACCCAGATCCACGCCCTTGACTGGAAATGGAACCCTCTACCCTTAGGTGCTTCAGTGTGCTCTAACCATAAAACCACACTCTCCGGGGCTCTAACCACTGAAACCAGCAGCCAGGGCACTGTTGTTTATATCTTATTGGCCAGAAATATGTCACATGGCCAGCTTCTGCTTCAAAGAAGCCTGGGGAATATAGCTTCAGAGAAGGCTGGGATCAGGATTCTTTTAGTAAAACGGGGGTGGGGGGCAGGGAATATATCGAATAGGAAATCAATAATCACTGCTGTATTATTTGATGACTTCATGTAATAAACCAAAGGAATCCAGGTGCAATAAAACTAACAGAGAACCAATGACCCCTCACATAGTTAACACTCTTTTTCTTGACTTTTCTTTAACCACAGATAGATAATTTTTGTGGCTTTCTTGCTAATTCCACCTCCTCTAAGGGACCCTTCCAAAATAGTGGCCCATTAACACTGAGCAGTAGGGTTCAGAATGGCTTTCAGTTGTTTTGTTGAAACCCTGCTTAAAATTAGGAGTATAGCATATATCTGTATCACTGACAATAGTGTTGTTTTAATATGATTTGGGGGGTTTTCAGCTATTGGAAATGCCAAAATTGTTTTTTAAGAAATATTTATGCAACCATGAAGTAGAGAACATAATAGTAATCAATTAACATAAGAATGGATAACAGGAAACACTAAGGCTTATGATAAATGATGTATGAAAGAATGCTAAATTAGACTTGTCAGACGTAATTAGAAGACAATTGTGATGTTTCTTGATGTCGATATCTTATGTCTGACAAGGGTAAAACACCTATACTAGTTGATATTATCTGAGCAAAAAAGAATATAGTTAAGCAAGAGGGATTATGTAATGCTCTCAATAGATTTATAGGAAATAATGAACCCATTATACTTTAATGTCTTATAAACTACCAAATTATTAATGATCTGGAGAGACTATTTGCACTTTCTCATTTAGAAGTTGTTCCGACTTTAATTAAATATCTTCATGCAACAATGAAGCACTCTTTCTAGCTCTCTGCTTTGCGCATGTGGATTAATGGGAGGAATACCCATAGAGTTCTGATGTGCCCTTTCACGGAAGTGACTACAATGCCTCCAAAGCAAAATAAGTATACTGATGGGGTCAGGCCTTGGGAGTTGGGGTTAATGCTGGGAAATGTTGAGAAGAAGAAAAGAGGACAGGGTATTGACTCCCCCCCTAACAAGTTATTATCTGAAGTTGCTTACAAAAGGTACTTTGAAATATAAGCCAACAAAGTTCAGGATGCCTTGGTTTCTTCTAATTACTGTTGACCATGTTTTGATGTTAATAATATGGACCTAGATGTTTTTTATTACTTGTGTTATTTTCCAAAAGTATGCATCAGCCATTTCAGAGAATGTAAAACTCTGTTGGCAGACTTTTAGACAATGTTTTAAAAAGTATACTTCCTTCCTGATTCTACCAGAAATGAAGTTCTCTTGAATATCACTTTTCTTTGAAGTACTAAAATATTAAAACTTACTTGAGAGTGTGAATTACAGATATTTTTAAAGTAAGACACTTAGTAATTTAATTAAGCTACATTGCTAAAATTAATCTGAAGCTAGCAAAAATTATAAAACATTTTGCTATAGCAATTATGGGGAATTGTATGTATTCCTTGACAAGTTCTCAAATTGAACAGAAATATCTGCCTTGTTAGAGATTTTTTAAATGTCCTGGCTAAGTTTTCCTTAATTATTTCTCCCCTTCTGTCAGCTGTGTTATTGCCCTACTGGTTTAAAGGTTAAACAAAGTACTAGATCTGTCAAAGTGAGTGAAACCAACTGGTGAGGAGCTATCAGAAGGTAATCAGGGCTAATAGGTACATAATAGCTAACAGGGTCCTGTTTGCACTCAGATACATCACCACAGACAGAACACAGTTTTCACTGATGTCCTTGTTAAAGAAAACGTGGAGCACTCCAGATATTCTGTGGTTAAAACCAAGGGAGCAGACAGATCTCACTCTCTTACGCCAATGCCCAGGATAAAGGGCTGATAAAACTCAAGCTCTAAAAGTGGTAGATTGAAATTTGCATTTGTGTAGTGAAACTATTGTTTCAGAACAGAAATTGCAAATTGTGCCCATATCCTGTGATAATTTTTAAATTAACAGGATTCCCAGAAAAAGATATAAGCTTCTTTCAAAGATACAGAAATCTGGTGTCTCTCATAAGACCTTTTAAAACAGTATTTACACGAACACCTGATTTAAGCAAAATAAATCAGATGAAGGGAGAAAATATGAAAACACTAATAACAGAGCTTGTAGGCCTAAAATTCTTCCTGTATTTTTTTTCTTTTTGGTGCTTATGATCTATTTTCATAAATTACTGCTTTCCCTAAACAACTAACAAACTAGGTGTAAGCTCTAAGTCTTACTAGTCGTTTCCTACAACAGCATCTATACTGTAACTGCTGGCCGCGTGTGATTTTACCGCTTCATCATTTTGACAATTATCTGTTGTGGCTTAAGTGCTTGCATAGCTTAGTGTAAACAATAATGCATGACATTAAAGCATTTATTTACTGTGCGGTGAAACGAATTCTTCTTGGTAGTATTTGCAATAGCTGACAGGAAATAAAATCTGAGATACATGCAAGAAACAATGGGCCGCTTACAGTAATAGCTTAATCTTTTAGAGGCCAGTGAGTAAGCTCAGAATAAAAGCTTTATTTTTCAATTATATGTATCTATAAATCTTGGAGTTTAACATCATCTTCATGGATAACAACCATACATGTATCTCCTATTTATATTGCGTAAGGTTTGTACAGACTGCCCCAGAACTGAGTTCATAATCTGCAGAACTTGGGAAATGGCAGTGCGGAGTTTCTCAGCATCTAACGCCTTGGGAGAGTCTTTTGAGTTTTTCCAGTGGGTCGCTAATGCCAGGATATTTTGTTCAAATAAAACGATCTGAACAAATTGGGAGCCAAAGCAAGTAGTAAAGGCAGAAATGACAGCACCAAGGCTTTCCCATCCCATCCCACCACATTTTGGGGGTATCAGAAAAACATGGCAATTAAGGCTGCAGTAGCTTTAATTTGTCAGCTTGCTCTCCAAGCCAACAGGTTTCCAAGTCATATTTTCATAGACATCACTTTCTATTGTTGTGTTGTGTTTTATAAGGGAATCAGAACCAGAAGGTTAAGCAGAACTTTTTTCCAATGTATTGTTCTGTTGTGTTTCTGAGAAACTTCTGCTTTGTTTGAAACCTGGTTTAAATGAGCTCTTCCAAGCATTCTCACAAGAAGTTTGAGACCTTTAGCTCACAGAAACTTGGAGGATCACTGACAATTCTCCTTCATCAGATCAAATTCCCAAGCGACAGGTTGATTCTTTAAATCTGTACTTACACAAAATAAATTTCTTAGATCTGATTAGAATTCACTCACACACACACACACCCACACACACACAACATGAATCAGCATTACAGGCAAGTTTAAAAAAACATCCCCTTGCAAAAAAAAACAAAACAAAAAACTACATCATGTAGTGCCTCAGATATAGAGAATCTAGATTTAAACAAGACTGGTTATTAATCAAAAACATCATATATGGAGAGGTGTTTGTTTTTCCACCTCTGCGTGAGCATGTGTGGATGCACTTGCCCACAGATGTGTGCACACCTAGGAAGGACAATCCTAGTATTCAGGAAGAATTAAAATAATTTGTAAGATGGAATAGAAAAGACATCAAGCATCAGTCTACTACACCAAAATATCTCATGTGGGAGGCTATTCTGGTGCATGAAATCATCACTCAGTTAATGGGATTATAGCCATGATCTTCTGAGAGCTAATCATGATATTCAAATATATATATTTGAATCCATCATCCGTTTCACCTTGGCATGAGTCAGTTTATTAATTGTGTGGTTCTGATGAAATGGAGTCAAGACAAGGATGCTAGGGAAAGGTCAAGAGAAGGAGAATTTTCCCACGGGTGAAGTTTTAGGTACACCACCTCCCTGAAGAGAAGGTATAGGATCTCAGCACATGGGTATAAATTGACTCTAGACCAGGGGTGGGCAAACTTTTTGACTTGAGGGCCACAGTGGGTTCTTAAACTGGACCGGAGGGCCGGAACAAAAGCATGGATGGAGTGTTTGTGTGCACTAATATAAATTCAAAGTAAACATCATTACATAAAAGGGTACAGTCTTTTTTTGTTTTAGTTTTATTCATTTCAAACGGGCTGGATCCGGCCCGCGGGCCGTAGTTTGCCCACGGCTGCTCTAGACTGAAGAGTCTATAGGAAACTGAGGCAATCAATGATTCACTAAAAACGAATACTACAACTTCATATTTTGCTCATTATGCATAGTTTTTCCTTCTCTCTTTATCTCTGTATATGTATCAATCTAGATAAATACATATATTATTGAGGCAAGTCCATGAATATTTGTATTTTCACAATACTTATATTTTCCATTATTACTATTTATAAAAATCTGTCCTGATTATACCTGTGAAGTAGTTTATATGCAAATAGCATTTACATTAATTAGGACAACACGACTATTTTTCTCCTAAAATAATATGCAAGTTTATTCCTAGCTCTCTCTTTTAAAAAGAAATCAGTTATTAATATATGTATGCCAGTTCCTATTGACATGAACTCAAGTCTTATAAAAGGTAGCAAGTTAGACAAAGAATCTATCTAATCTAATAAAATAGAAACATGCAAATTGACTGTACTTTTGCTACCCCAAGCCACTCCCACAAACCAATCAGAGCAACTATATGCAAATTAACCCAACCAAGATGGTGGCTGGCTGCCACGGAGCTAGAGCAAGCAGGAGGCTTGGTTGCCCTGGCGATGGAAGAAGCCAAGCTTCCTGCCTGCCCTGGCCAGCTGTGGCCTCCACTAAGGGCAACAAAGTACAAGGGGGTGAGGGTCCCTGCTGGGGGGCTTGACCAACCTGAAAACAGACATCAGCCACTCACCCAGGCTGGCCAGGCACCCCAGTGGGACCCCCACCTTGATCCGGGACACCCTTCAGAACAAACCAGCCAGCTCCCACCCATGCACCAGGCATATAATAAAAGGGTAATGTGCAAACCGACCCTAACAGCAGAACGACTGGGAATGACTGGTCACTATAACACACACTGACCACGAGGGGGAAGACGCTCAATGCAGGAGCTGCCCTCTGGTGGTCAGTGTACTCCCACAGGGGGAGCTCTGCTCAGCCACAAGCCAGGCTGACGGCTGCCAGCACAACAGTGATGGTGGGAGACTCTCCCACCTCCTCAGCAGCGCTGAGGATGTCCAACTGCAGTTTAGGCCTGGTCCTTGCTGGCAAGTGGACATCCCACGAGGTCGCCCAGCCTGCCAGAGGGATGTCTGACTGCCAGCTTAGGCCTGATCCCCTGGGGAGTGGGCCTAAGCCGGCAGGTGGACATCCCCCAAGGGGTCCCAGACTGCGAGAGGGCACAGGCCGGGCTGAGGAACCCTCCGAGTGCACAACTTTTTGTGCACCGGGCCTCTAGTATATATATATATATATATAAAACCCTAAGCAACCAGTCAACCATTCGACCAGTTGACAGTTTGACCAGTCGCTATGACACACACTGACCACTAGGGGGCAGATGCTCAACACAGGAGCTTCCCCCTGGTGGTCAGTATGCTCCCACAGCGGGAGGGCTGTTCAGTGAGCTTACCGAGCAGCAGCGGTGGTGGGCACAGCAGGGCTGGGATGAGTGGGAGCGGCTGGCACCTGGCCTGGGCTGAGGCTCCTCCCAGGCCACCTGATGCTTTGCACACTACTACATCCCTCAGGAGATGTAAGACTGCCGGTTTTGAGCTGAAACCAGCAGTAATCGGGCCAAAACCGGCAGTCCGACATCCCCCGAGGGGTCCCAAATTGTGAGAGCATAGAGGCCAGGCTGAGGGACCCCACTGGTGCACAAATCCATGTGCCAAGCCTCTAGTATAATGTAATATAATATAATACAATATAATTACTAATACTCAATAAACACTGTTGACTGGTGATCTTTTTCTTAGATCACATTTCAGATATTATAAATATTAAATTATTAGGAAAATCACTTATTAAACTATTTCATGGGTTTATATTTATTAAAATGTTTAAAGCTATTAATGGCAACCTATCTTCCATAAAAATTTGAACAAGCAAAATAGAGACAGACTCATAGATAGAGAGAAGGCTGATAGCTGTTAGGGATCTGGAGGTGAGTGGAAGGAATTAAGCAAAAAAGTAAAAGAGAACTCATTGATATGGACAACAGTGTGGTGACCGTGTGGGGAAGGCAGGGAGTGGAAGTGGGCATAGCGGGGGATAAATGGTGATGGAAAAATTTTTTAATTTTATTTAAAAATTATTTAAAACATTTGTAGTCACTTTGAAGTTTTAATATCCTCAATCATTCTTTAATATTTACCCTAAATGATTTAAATATGTCAAAAATCCTGACATCTGAAACTCAGGGATGGTGGGGAGATAATGATCTCATATTAAATATTAGATAGTTTTTCCAAGAACAATTGCAATGAAAACATGTATCACAATTAATATTTTCACTGAACCACTTCCACTACTCTGCAGTATTTTAAGAAAAAACAGGAACATCTTCAAAAAAAAGCAGACAATATCATCTCATTACCTACTGAGGGGCCACATTGTATATCATGAAACTCATTGAGAATAACTCACACTCAGCATTCTCTTTTTGCTGGGCACAAGTTCTGGGGTAGAAGGAGAAGCAAAATGGGTAGGTTGATCATAAAATCAGCTAATATGTTTCATAGATAAGTCTCTCCAGAATACTGTTCAGTTTATAACAGCTAAACAACATCAGAAGACCTGAGGCTTAAGTACAGAAAGCCTGGAGCAAAAGAGCTCAAGTTATAAATGGAATCACTTCCATATATCAATCATAAGAGAAAAGGGGGGACAGACAGAGAAAGGCTTTTATAGAACAAAGAAAAGTGAAAAGGGTTTAATTGTTTTATTTTCAAATGGCCCTTTCCCTGTCCTTTTTCCACAACGTTCTCATTGGCATTGCCCTTAGATAGGCTTGGGAAAATGTTATTGTCTTTGGGGGGAAAAAAAATTGCCACCTGTAAGCCATTAAGCTTGGGATGAAAATCAAGCCTGAAAACTGCCAATGGTTCCAACGTTTAATTTTAAATGAGAGGGGAACCAGTCAGAGGCAGATAGTGACTCAATGAATCCAAGACCGAAAAGAGAACATTTGGGATCCTCGCATTTAATCAGCCCACCACGTTGCTTGAGCCTACACCTGCAGAATGCATTGCCTTTGATATTTGTTCTCTTGGATAATAAATGGAAGTAAAACTATAGGGATTGGAACTATACAACCATGGTAATGTTAATATTTAATCGGCAAAAGTATAATTATGTCATCTCTTCATAGGATGAAAACATTCCTGTATTTTTAAAAAATCCCATTTGCCATCTCCAATCATTCAAGTTAAAACTTTCAGGTTATCCAAAGTTTCCCCATTGTTTTTTCCAGCAGATTGGAATGGTAGGGAGATGTAGAACCTAATGGTGGGATTTTGATAGCTTCTGTAATGCTGAGTTTCTATGTGTGATAATTGCCCTTTTCGTCAAACAGAATTGCTCATGACTTGTAACACAGTAAAAAGATTATTGTATAAAACATTCATATAGAAATTAAAACAACTCAGAGCAAAGTAATTTTGGAGCTTCTCTCATGTCAAGCACTTCAAACATTGCATTTGCACTTTAATTCCACCTCAATTGCACTTAGGAATTATGAAATCAGCTTCCAGCCGGCCTTATTACCTAGCATGGGGTCTCAGAGGTATCCCAACAAAATGTATTTTAAAGTCTGCTAAGTGCATTGCAGAAAAGTGATCCAAATTAAATGCCCCAATTAAGCAATAACCAATGTGTATTTTTCTTAAATTTGATAATGAACATTTCAGAAATATTTAGAAATATTCTAGGGTATGTTTTTTTTTACCTCATTTGTAGACAAATACTTCCAAGATTCACTCCATGTTGGTAAAACAGAGCACATTTAGAGAACTAATGGACTCATTTAAACTAAAGTATTTGACATTCAATAAAATATCATCAGTCAATAAAATATCAGACATTCAGCAGTGTCTTAAGTAGAGCTACAAACAATATGTTCTTCCTCCTATTTCTCAAATTCCTTTCCAAGAAAACACTATAGTCCTTTTTTCTTCTCTTAACTCCAGAACTTTTCTCCATCAATTACTCATATATTTGTCAGTATCTTCATAAAACCAGCTTTTCTCTTTAAAAGAAAGTAAAGTAAAACAGGTATTTAAACAAATATCTGTGCACAAAATTTATAGAGAAGCACCACTGACAATAGCCAAAAGGTGGAAATAACCCACATGTCCAACAACTGATGAATAGATAAACAATATATGATATATCCATGTAATGGAATACTACTTAGCCCTAAAAAAGAATGAAGTGCTAATAGATACTACACATGGATGAACTTCAAAAACATTATGCTAAGTGAAAGAAATCATACATGTACTGTATTTTGCATTTATATGTATTATCCAGAATAGGTAACTTCATGGAAACAGAAAGATTAGTGGTTCCAGAACCTGGGGAAGTGAGGAGCAGGGAAAATGGGGAGAAGTTACTAATATTAGTTATTGCCCAGCCAGCATGGCTCAATGGTTGAGCATCAACCTATAAACAAGGAGGTCATGGTTCTATTCCCAGTCAGGGCACATGCCCAGGTAGTGGGCTCCATCCCCCAGTGTGGGTCATGCAGGAGGCAGCCGGTCAATGATTCTCTCTCATCATTGATGTTTCTATTTCTCTCTCCCTCTCCCTTCCTCTCTGAAATCAATAAAAATATATTTTAAAAAATATATTAGTTATCAATTTTGTCCTGCTTATTAAGTCTCTAATAACAACTTTTGTATCTTTAGTGCATTAGACTCTGAGTTCCTTCAAAGAGGTGGCTGTGTCTGCCATGTTCACCCATTTATGACCCAGTATCTAGTATATTTTCTAGAAAGTGGGTACTTAATCGGTATTTATTGAGTTAAAATTTATTTTTTTTGCATTCTCTCTCTTCAGCATTTGACATTATTGAGCATTCTCTCCCTTCTTGACTTCAATGGCATCACTACCCTGCCTACCTTGTCCAACACTGATTATTTTTCCCTTCCCCTGGACCTCATACCTCAATGTCCCCAGGAGTTCATCCCTCTGTGCTCGTGTCATCTTACTCTATATGCTCACTCAAAGCAATCTCTTCAATCTTCCCACTTTTACCTACTATTAGTCAATCTCAATTTTTTCACTTATCTTAATAAATATTACTCATCTTTCAGGTCTCTGCCAGTTGTAACTTCCTCAGGAAAGCCTACTCTAGGCCTCTCCATCAACCTTGAAAGATAAGATTAGATATCCTTTTTTATTTGGTTTTTCTTTATATCATTGTGTACTCACCCTGTTGTGGACCTTGAATGGCATTTGATTACTTACTTACCTTTCTCTCCAACTAAGCTTCATAAATGAAAATGAGGATTATATCTTGTTTATTATTATACCTCAACTGCATAACACACAATGAAAAATCAGTTAAAAAATTAATGTATCTATAGCTTCGAGCTCTCTTCTAAGACATTATGCAATACCTCTAACAGCTTATTGACTCTCCTTTAGATGGCCTACAGACACTCCAAACTTGGAGATGAACTTATCCCCACCCACACCCCTACTGAACTTTCTAAATTCCTATCACAGTAACATTGCCCTCCACCATGTTAACTAACCGAGATATCTGAGAGCTCGCCTCAGTACTCATTCAAACTCTAGGTCCCATTTTTCTGGCTCTAAGTGTGTGTGTGTGGGGGGGGGTGGGGGAGGGGGGAAGAGACATATGTAACACTCTTTGTAATACTTTAAGCAATAAAACAAAATTTAAAAAAACAAACAAACCTGTTTTCTATTCCCAACTGCTCTGCCACTACATTAGTTCTGATTCTCATTCACTATATCTCCCTTGAATTATGAAAAAAAAATCCTTAAAATGTACCTTCCTTCATCCAGTTTTTACCCCTCCAACTCAGCCTCCTCACTGCCACCAGAGTTATCTTTCTACAGATCACATCACATCAGGCTTTAAAATCTTCAGTGCTTTTGTATCAGCTACACAGCGGTTCTCAACCTGTGGGTCGCGACCCCTTTGGCGGTCAAACGACCCTTTCACAGGGGTCGCCTAAGACCATCCTGCATATCAGATATCTACATTATGATTCATAACAGTAGCAACATTACAGTTATGAAGTAGTAAGAAAAATAATTTTACGGTTGGGTCACAACATGAGGAACTATATTTAAAGGGCCAGAAGGTTGAGAACCACTGAGCTACAGGATGAAGAACACTTTCATATAGCATAGAACATGCTCCAAGACATGGTTCACATTTACCTTTCTAGCTATATTCCCCAACCCTTCCATTCAAAACACCTTATCCTCCAGCCCATACTGAATTAGTCTCTTGTTATAAAACCTATGAAGTTTGTTCATGCACATGTCTGCAAATGTTCTTACAAAATTTCACTCATCTTTCAAGATCCAACATAAAGATCCTAATCTCTCTGAGGCATTCCCCAGCCTTTCTAGAAAGAGTTCCTTCCTCCCCTCTTTGTTCACTTATAGTGTGCCATCGCAATGTACTCTAATTATCACTTTGCACTGATCACGATATAATTATTGGTTTCTAAGTCTTTCTCCCCACTCCCTGAAAGCCAGATAATTCTGTACAAGTCTTCTTGGATTCTGTTGCAGTGCTGGATATAGACTTGATGCTCAATGAATGTTTGATGAATGAATGAGTGTATGTGTGTATACATACATGTATTTATTTACATATATACATATATATAATACATTGAATATGAAAGTAAATTTGATTATATTTAATTTAAAGTATATTTGTAATTTAGTACATCTGTGCATTTCCAAGTAAACGTTACACATTCTGAAATAGTTATTAAAGAATTCACACTATGGACAGATGGTAAAGAATAACTGAGAATCCTGAAGGATACATATGTGCTCACACATTCTCCTTCATTCTCTCTGCCTCACTTATGCCTTCCTGGCCCCACCAAGCCTGTCACTTTTCATCTTCCCACCCTGCCAATTCCCATGATCAAAGGAGGCAAACTGAAAGGGTGCCATTGGAGAGGGTAAGGGGTGTAGAAGGGCCATGGAGTCTTAGAAGTTTGCAAAGTGTACTGTTCTATACAAGAAAAAGAAAATGCTGTGAAAAGCACCTCTATTAACCAACCATGACAGCTAATGAGTTTCCCGGTACCAATCCATTATGTCTGATCATGGATTGAGATATGTTGCAAATTTCACAGGGAAAAAAAAGCACTCCATATTTCCCATCTAATCTGTACCTGCTGTGACATAAAAATACATGTCTGTTCTTCCATATAGTACCTTTAGAATGGGTGGTAGTTTTTATTTGTTTTGTTTTTTTTATCATTTGTTTGTCTTTCTACCTGTGACATTTTATTGCTCACAGAATAGTTGTTAAAGGTCAAAATATAAATAAAGCCATATGCCTTGATAATGCTTCAGTATCACTCCAAATAGTCTGAATTTAAAGAAAGTCTTTTTTTTTTCAAATAATGAATAGCATGATAGTTAGTATAGATAAAAACATCCAAAAGAAAATATTAATGTTATGGGGAAATATGATTTGGAATTACATAAACATTACGGGGGGGAGGGGGAAGCTACTAATTAGAGGATCTTTATCAGTGGTTTTAAATCTGTAATTGAGGTTCTAAAAAATATAAAATCTAGATTTAAAAACCTAAGAGTTATTTTGGGAGATTAACATAACCAAATTATCAGATGATTATGAAAATACTTCATCACCAATTCAATTCACTTGTTATTAATGCACTATATCTATATGGTGGTTAAGCATATATTAAAAAACTCAAATCAGAAAGAAACACTAAGATTTAGAATTAAAGTATTAATATCCAAATTAATGTCTTAGAAAGCAATTTAGAAAAGTAAGGTGCAGTTACTTTTATTGTTATTAAGTTTTTAATACATTCTTAATTGCTGTCAACAAAAATTAATGCATGTCTTCCATTTTTCTTCATGTTTAAATAACAACAGCCTCCACAGCAACAACAACAAATGCCAATAATCATAGCACCAGGTCTCCCAAATCTGATGTGGCCCTGGAGTGGCCAACTCATTCATATCTGTGGATAGGACCATAGATCAAGGTGGCATAACTACTAAATAAGTTCCACAAATGAGGCTATTGAAACAAATAATAAAAGCAATAAAAGTAGATTTATTTCTGAGCAAAGAGAATTGAAAGGGAGAATGAAACGCAGGAAGGAGATGTTGTGAGACTGAATTTCAGATAAACCTATTATAGACAAGGGGGACTTGTTGGCATGCGATCTTTTCTCATACCCTGTGTCCTTAACTTCTATTACTGTGAACACTCCAGGCCTTTAAAATACAGCTACACCGTTCTTTTCAAGATTAATATATAAAGGAGCAAAAGATTGCTCCTGGGCTAGGACCCTGTATGCTAAGTTTCAGTCTGGAGCACATTTTTATAGCTGAGTTATAAACCTTTGAAAATAGGTGTTTAGAATGGAAATGTTAAGAGACCCCCAACTGTAGTGGCATAAATATACTGGCATCATTCATCTAGAAAAGGTATATAGGCAGCTATAGTATTAAAGTTTATACTTCAGATAAAGGACTCTTGAACATGGTCAGGTTGTGTTCTGCCAGGGATTTAAACACCTTTTGGAAAAAGTTATGGTGATAGGGAGGTGGGGTGAAATGGTGGAAGTGGGTCAGGGAAAAGGAGAAAAAGCTTGATATGTGATTTGGATGTTATTCTTTTCCTGAGGTGTCATGGAAATTTCTTATAACAAACGGAGCTAACTAAAACTGCAAACAATAAATAATGACTGGAATTGACATTATAATGAATTTTTACTGTTCTTACATCATACAATACTATTTAATATATTATTTAAATAAAGTTATGTTGCCCTTATAACAAGCAATTTTTTATTTGGAACACATATGTCCATATACCCATAGAAGAAAACAAATTTCACATTTAGAAGAGTGGAAATAAAGTAATGGACTATTTAGAATCTTCTAGATTGTCTACCTGTCTCTTTTTTTTCTGTTTGGAAGTAAATATTCATGTTCTTAAAGGTAGCAGTTACAGCCCTGACCGGCTTGGCTCAATGGATAGAGCATGGGCCTTCGGACTGAAGGGTCCCAGTTTCGATTCTGGTCAAGGGCATGTACCTTGGTTGCGGGCACATGCCCAGTGGTGGGTGTGCAGGAGGCAGCTAATCGATGTTTCTCTCTCATCGATGTTTCTAACTCTCTATTCTTCTCCCTTCCTCTTTGTAAAAAAAAAAAAATCAATAAAATATATATTTTTAAAAAGGTAATAGTTCTATAATACATTTTTCCTAGTTTATAGTGTCTCTTAGAATATTTGTAATATAGTTCAAAATATAATCTATTGCTTCCAAATATGCCTTTCTGATATAACTTATCTCCTACCTGAAGTTTCTATAGATTTTCAGACAGCTTAAGTCTTCTTTGACATAATTTTTTTTTTCTGGGCAGAAAACGTAATATGGTTTACAACAAGATAAATCTATGCACAATATCTGAGAACATTAAACTTTTAGTGTAAAAGTACTGTATGGTGGTATAGTGAAAATTAGAAATTGGTATTCAAATACTCAGATGATTAAGTCATTCGCTTCTAAAGCCATTCCTTGCCCAGAGAAAGCAGCAGCAAAGGAGGAGAAGGGAAAGGAGAATTCATCTGTCTCCGTGGACAGATTATTTCAGATAAATTAAATAGATAACAAAGAAGGCTCTCAAGTTATTATTGCTCAAGGATCTGGAGACCGAAACGCAAAGAGAAGGCTCTTAACTTGTAGTAGTTGTAACTGACACAGTAATAAGTTAATGGAACTGTAGGCCCACTGAACACATCCTGGTATATTAATCCTCTGATTTAATTCAGGAAATTTAAACTTGTGGATTCATGTTAAATAATATAGACATTCCACATTATGTGATTCCTGGTAACAATTCAGACTAAGATTTTACTGTATGCCCTCAAAGTAGAGGAAAAAATAGCAACCACATTTCTCAGATATCAGATACTAATCTTTCAAGTGCTTATTCAAAGCTGATTGGCAAAATCCACAAGACGTGTTTTAAAATATTGCAAAACTTTCTTATGTAAATATCACATATACAGACATCAATAGTTCCAAAGCTAATGTTTCAAATGACACACTTGAAAAATCTTAAAGTCTATTGTCTGACACTGTATAAAGGAAACATTTGGGTGGTTTTAAAAAACAAACAATTTTTCTACCCTTTGTTGTTATATTACAGAGCTGTGAAATTTCAGAATAATTAAATTAAGCTGTTGTACGTGATCATGCTGCTCAGTTAATATGCATTTACAATAAAAACTTAACTATGATTCAGACATCTAAACTTCCTGAAGGGAAGACAGCATTTGTGTTTCCTGTTCTTTCCCCAGTCTTGCTGCATGATTCAATACTGTCTTCATTAACAGATAGAGACACTGAACTGAGAGTTGGGAGGTTAAAAAAAAACTCCCAGCTGTTCACCTCTAATATAAACTTAGTTGTCCATATTTTTAGGATTCCATATTCATCCTTTCCAGGTGTTTCAAAGAGTTAAAAAACAAATAAAATAAACATGTTAAATAAACATCTCAATTCCTCAGTGATTTTAAATGCTGTGAATTTTAAGAATGTAAAAGTATTGCTGAAAGATTTTTTGAGGGGGTCACAGAACCATTCTATGGATCTATTTGTGGCTCTTAATATTTAATAATGTTGCTGGAGGAATTCATTCCTAATCAGGAAATGTGTCATTTGCCCTTGAGCATGGTCTATGGAGTCTGAGAATAGTGCCAGGCACATGCCATAGGTCATGTAAGACGGCCACCTTGTGACTAGCTGTTATAAATAAGGGCTCTGGGGTCAAACCTGTCTGCTCTTTGAAGAGGCTGGGAGGTTTCACCCTGAAAGTAACACCAGTCCTCAGTCTGAAAACCAGGTCCCCAAGGACACCCTGGGCAAGCACTTTCAAACAGCTCAGAGTGAGGGAAGAGGCACAGCAAATGTCAACTCACATAAACTCATAAGAGAAGAGATGAGAAAATAGTGTCCTTTTTCGCAAGGGCAGAAGTCTTAACTTTCTTAGGAAAAAAAAAAAGTGCAAAAATGAGGGCACACTCAAAATACGTAAAGAAGTGGGCAAGGCTAGTAAATAACTCCAGGTGTTGGCCTTCATGATAAGTGGACAAAGAGTTTAGATGAAATAACCTGCCAAAAAGAGAAGGAGCATCAGTTAACTTTCCCTATCACTGACAGGGGTTGTTTGGAGAGGCTACGGGCTTTTACACCATGGGGTCAGTAGGAATATCAGTCCTAGTAAAGACGGTGCAATACATAAATTGATTCATTATAAAGACTTACTACAATGTCACTGTTATTTATAGGAAAATACACTCCAAGGAAAATGCATAATTCCATAGCCCAAAGGATGATGAAATGTAAACAGCCCCCAAAGGTTAATCTTCCGATGTCCGCCCCTGACCAATTCTCTCTTGAATTCCTCAGGCCCAGGACATTATCTCCAGGGTCCTCCTCCTGGACCAGTCCATCATTTCCATTTCATTGAGCTAATAAAATCATCGTCTCTATTTCCTCTTCCATTGCCTGTCATTCTCATGTCTTATTCATGTTTTGCACTTACACTTATTCATGTTTTACACTTTATATCCCTTTTCCCAGAATCCTGAAACCAAAGTTTGCTCAACCAATTATACAGACAGAAGCTGGACAGGATCATTTAGGTTGCACCCTTATGGTCCCAAAACATCTTGCATTAGCAATATTTTTACCTACAAAAGTTTTGTCAACCCTGAAGAGTTGATTTCACATTACTGTCCTGAGAAAGGTGTAAAGTACTCTGTGTGTGTATGTGTGTGTGTGTAAATAAATACATATATACACATATATGTATATAAGATCAGTAAAGCTTTTGTTTTCTATTTTAAAGTGTATTATAATTATTACAGTAGTATCTACAGATAGCTTACTGACATATATGATGGATTATTTTTATATATAAACAAGACTTTGGTATATATTTATTTGAGCCACTCGTAACAATTCTGTCACCAATATCACCACTTAAGAACACACAACCTACAGTAATAGGGAACTACTGCTCTTACTATTTGGGACCTGCCTGCGTTTGGTCAGTCCAGGCCAAAAAATCTGGCCTGAATCATCATCTCCACCCAATAGAAGTGCTTATCGTGGTGCTTTACCACAACATCTGGACATTGGCATCAGGTGAATCTGAGTCTCACCCTTCTCAGAGTAATATTCTTCCTGCCTTCTCGGCCATCCATGCCACCTCAAAAGTGCACTGTCCACTCACCTTGCATTATTACACTGACCCTTCTTTGCAGACACCAAAATATATTTGTATGGGTCCCAAATCCTCCTGGCTCTATTATGGGAGACAGTTAAAAGGCAATTATATGATGAGTGCTAATGCTGAGAAGATGTGGCAGGAAAACCATCTTTTTCGTGGCTCTTGGATTATGCCATGTGAGCAGTTCTCCAAATAAGCAAGTTTGGCCAAAATGCTCTTTAGTAGGAGATACTCATCAAAATTAGGCAGACTTGAATATAGAAAGAAGTATAAATAGACCTTAATTCTTGCCCAGCAGTCCACTAACTTAAATTTGTACCCATTGTAGGAAAGAATTTACTTCCACTGAAGGAGGTGGTGCTAAAATAAAGAGTTCCCACACTCCAAGAACCCAGTGATCATGTCTGAGGCAAGAGCCAGAGATGGTCCGTTTATTTCAGAGGGCTTAGAATAATTAGACGGCGTGTGTCTGTGTGTTTACCCATCCTACAGTCTTACAGCTACCATTCCAACATAACTGCCAAACTTCGCCCGGTGGTGCTTCTGAGTAGGGTCAACTTTTACTTAGTTTTCCCCAGAGAGTCTAAGATTATACCTACTAACTTGGAGAAATAATTACTACTACCATTCATGCTCAAAAGTAACCTAGTTTGTTAGATAAATTATATATTCGCTCTAATTATAAACGTTATCCCCAAGTGTTAGGCACTACAAAATACCATATGGGACCACAACTTGTGCATCCTATTTCAGATTTTCTTGACTGATGACAGTGGTTCCCTAAGGGTCTCTCTAAAATGCAGATTCCTAGACCCCGATCCACAGTCCTAGGGAGAGTCTTGGGAATGGCTACGCTGGATACTAGGTGCTACAGGTGACACTTCTGAGCAATGAAGTCCAAGCACAGCCATTCTCAAAAATGCTGTAGAGTCCTGTCCCATGGGCTGTATTTCTGTGTAGCACCGCCATTCTGTTCACTTCTTCTTGCTCCTTTGCCTTTGGAAGGTGTCCCCTTCCTGGACTTCCAGACTATTCTTAAATCAGAAGTGCTTCCGCCCCTAATCTGCCTCATGCCGCCCTCACACAGACTGTCCCATATAGAGATCTGGCCGCCCCAGTGGTATGCTGGGATTGGCTGCTACCAGTGCTTGAGAGTTGGTGTTATGTTGGGAGCTTGAAATTAGCCATAGTGAGAATTTTTATACCATTTGGTAAAAAAACAACAACAACAAAACCCTTTCCTCACTGACCCTATCTATCCCCAGAGCCTCTTGTTAAATATTAACCAGTGCACCACTAGCTAAATATTTACTGCTAATTATTCTATTACCCCCTTAGATAAACAAAACATCAAATGTCCCCTACACAGAGCCAGCCCTTGTTTTAGGCATATGGGATGAAGGCAGAGAGAAGATTCCACCACAATTGTGCATTATCTCCTATGGCATTTTATTCGAAATTTTTCTTTTTCTAAATATAAAATGTTTAAATTGTAGAAAGTTTACTTCAAGTTCAAACTGTGCTGAATTTCAGACTTGTGTGCAAATATAGATATTAAAATATTATTTTTGTTACAAATCAGTAAAAGTAGATATAAAAACAATGCACATTACAGAAATACCACATTTTTTTAATTTTTCTTAGTCCTATATACCCCAAAATATCTATTATTAACCCTTTGGTTTTTAGCTATGTTTTTCATTTTATTATAAACATCATTCCACATTAGTGAATATACTTTTACACATAAATATAACAGATGTAATATTTCATTGTGTGAACATAATTTGATTTATATGATAATCTGATTTATACATATTTGTTTAAACTGTAGTTCCAAAACTATCTTATTAAAAATAGCACTCATATGAATGTTATTGAACATATTTTTGCATGCATCTTTAACTGTATTCAGAATACATTTATTAAAGAATAATTGTTCTGTTAAAGTGTATTCATTTTAATACTTTCAATAGGTACCATTAAATTACCTTTCCAAAAAGGTTGTATCAGTCTGGTTACCTAAATCACCAGTAATACGTTAGATTATTTATCTTCATTATTAGATCATGGCCCGCAAACCAAAGGGTCTCAGTTAGATTCCTGGTTAAGGGCAGGTATCTGTGTTATGGGTTTGTTCCGGCCTAGCTCAGGACACATGTGGGAGGCAACCAATCAATGTGCCTCTCTCATATAGATCTTTCTCTCTCTCTCTTTCCCCCTCCCTCCCTGCCTTCCTCTCTCTCTAAAAGTCAATGGGAAAATTGTCCTCGGGTGAGGATTAACAAAATTATATATATTAACAAAATTAACATCCTATCTAATAAAAGACAAAAAGGGTAATTAACCGTACCTTTGCCACGCTTCCCATTGGTTAATCAGGGTGATATGAAAATTAACCGCCAACAAAGATGGTGGCTAATTTGCATATGTAGGCACCAAGCGATGGAGTGAAGCCCACTGGCCCTGGGCAGGTGCAGCGAGCGAAGGCCAGTGTGGCAAGCGAAGAGCAAAGCCTGCAAAGAGCTAAGCCCCTCGCCCGCCCCACTGGCACCACCGCCAGGGCCCGCACTGCAGGCTCAGAGCTAAGTGCGGGACCCACAGCGCCAGTCCCACTCCCAGGGTCCGCGTGGCCAGCACAAAGCTAATCGCAGAATCCCGCCCCCGCTCCGGCTCCGCCCCCAGGGCCCCGGCGGCTAGCACAGATCGAAGCCTGCTGTACCGGCCCCTCCCAGGCAAAGAGCGAAGGCAAACTGGTGCCAGCAGCCAGTGGAAGGGGCCCCCGAGGGGCCCCAGACTGAGAGAAGACACAGGCCGGGCTGAGGGACCCACCCGACTGCACAAATTTTTATGCACCAGGCCTCTAGTATAATATATAATTTATTAAAATAAAGATGCATATATATCTACACTAATAAAAGAGAAACATGGTAATTGGCGTACGACCGCTACCCTTTTCATTGGCTAATAAGCAAGATATGCAAATTAACTGTCAGCCAAGAGGGCGGCCGGCAGCCAGGCAGCTTGAAACTAACATGAGGCTTGCTTGCCTCACTGACAGAGGAAACCAACGTCCCCTGCCTGCGGCTGCAGGCCTCTGAGCCTGCAGTTTCAAACATTGTAACAAATACCGCCTGGACTTCAGCCAGCAGATTCACAACATTGTATGCAAAGGCCAGAAACCTACTTTCAGCAGCAGGGGGCCTAAGAGCTGGAGCCAAGCCTCAAGCTAAAGCTGGCCCAAAAAAAAAAAAAAAGGAAAAAAGGAGCAGGTGGGAGCTTCAGTCACCCCCAGCCTGAAAACAGTCCTCAGCCCCTCACCCAGACTGGCCAGGCGCCCCAGTGGGAACCCCCCCCCTGAAGGGTGTGTGACCAGCTGCAAACAGCCATCATCCCCTCACCCAGGCTGGCCAGGCGCCCCAGTGGGAACCCCCCCCCTGAAGGGTGTGTGACCAGCTGCAAACAGCCATCATCCCCTCACCCAGGCTGGCCAGGCGCCCCAGTGGGAACCCCCCCCCTGAAGGGTGTGTGACCAGCTGCAAACAGCCATCATCCCCTCACCCAGGCTGGCCAGGCGCCCCAGTGGGAACCCCCCCCCTGAAGGGTGTGTGACCAGCTGCAAACAGCCATCATCCCCTCACCCAGGCTGGCCAGGCGCCCCAGTGGGAACCCCCCCCCTGAAGGGTGTGTGACCAGCTGCAAACAGCCATCATCCCCTCACCCAGGCTGGCCAGGCGCCCCAGTGGGAACCCCCCCCCTGAAGGGTGTGTGACCAGCTGCAAACAGCCATCATCCCCTCACCCAGGCTGGCCAGGCGCCCCAGTGGGAACCCCCCCCCTGAAGGGTGTGTGACCAGCTGCAAACAGCCATCATCCCCTCACCCAGGCTGGCCAGGCACCCCAATGGGGACCCCCGCCCTGATCCAGGACACCCTTCAGGGCAACCCAGCCGGCCCCACCTGTGCACCAGGCCTCTAGTATATATATAAAGAATATATATTACTTGATTATCTTCACATTCTCCTGCTTTGGGTTCTTTTCTGTAATTCTGCAGTTTGAATTTCTTCAATGAAATTACCATCATTAAGAAAATAAAGATGCTGAACTTTTATGAAACATTCATTAAAGTGGCTTTGGATTAAATATAACCTTTTAAATTCTGATTTGAACCTCGAACCAAAGCAAATACAGAGTTTTCTCATTTATGGTCAAAGTCTCACAGTACTTTTTCTTTTTTTAAGAACATATTCCAAGTTTTCTGCAATAGGGTCATTTGCTATTGTTAATACTTAGAGGGATGGAGGGACAGAGAGAGGGGGGGGAGAGAATGAATTGTGTTTATTCTCTAAGAAAACTAGAACAGTTGAATTTTATATTTTTACTAGAGGCCCGATGCACAAAATTCATGCATTAATAGGCCTTCCTTCTCCCTGCTGCCGACACCGGCTTCCCTCTGGCACCTGGGACCCGGGATCCGGGCTTCCCTCACAGCCCTGGCTTCCTCCAGAAGGTCATCCAGTCTAATTAGCATATTATGCTTTTATTATTATAGATATTCTACAGTGGTGAACATAGTTCAGCCAATAATCACTGCCTAATAAAAAGGGCAGGGTGTTTTTTCCAACCACACAAAACAATAGCAACCCATACATCCTATAAAGACAATTTAAAAGGCACTTAAGCATAGTTAAGTTAGTATAAATACTTAAACCTTTTATATGCATAATTGAGGCTCCCTTGGATTTCAACCCACTTCATTTCTTAAATAGCACATTATTATTTGCCTAGTGGAAGAATTGTCACATAAATATTGGTATTGTACTTTAAGGGAGAAAAAGACTTAATTTTCAAGATGAATATTCACAGATTTCTGAAATCTTTGATAGTTCTTCAAGTAGGTAAGTAAGCTCTGTGCCTAAGAATATGTCCAGTGAATAAAAAACTAACTTGTGCTCTTATTGGATGTTGCTCATTTAAGCATGGAAGAATTAATACATTTCTTATGTCCAATAATTCCTAAGATATAAGAGATAGTATAATCCTGACTCTATTTGAAGATACATTTTGTAGAGAAATAAAATATCCAAAATATAGTAAAGCATGAGTCAAAATTCTACCTACCTTTCACATGCATGTATCAAATGTTTTCTTTACCTTCTAGTTTGACCATGACATTTCTGAGCCTCTTATGTGGATTAGAATGTTATAATTATTAAAATAAAAATGTGTTATGCTCATTGAATTTTTAGAATGTTATAAAATGAACTCCTTCAGTTTATGAAATTATTCACGCTGGAGGCAAACCCCTTTGTATTTCATGGCAGAGACCTGGCGAGAATCTTCAAATAGAAATAGTAAGAAGAAATATCTACTGATTATAACACATTTTCCTTTGAATGAAAATCCAGTGTTTTGTTTACAAAAAAGAATGTCTTACATATCAAGCAGAAAAGCCTGATCTTAAACAGAACCCTATAATAGTTGTAACAGACCCAATTAGCAAACCTCTGAAAAGAGCCAGAAGAAAACATAAGATTTCTTCTCTCTTTCTGTTTATGTCACATTCCTCACTATATCTAAATCCAAACAGACATATTTTTCCATCAGTGTTAGTCTACAGAGAATTTAGTGAATAAAACAGAAGCTTCCCCCTCAAAGACAATGAATTTTGACCTCCCAAACATCTGTTAAATAGAAAACTGTAACAATGAATATTGAATTGAATAAGCTGGCTTGGGGTTTAAGATCTGGTTCCCTTTTAGGTTTAATTAAAATAAATTGCTTCTTCCTTTTTATTCTTTTTATGGGAACTTTCTTAACCATTAAATTTGTTTATATGAGAAGAAAGTTAGCTAGAGGTTAAAAAAAATTGAGGTAAAGTATTAAGCAAATTCTAAAATACCAAAATGAAAGTTTATAATGAATGACAAAATTTATAAAATAGTTTGACAAAATATTTTTGAATGACTCAAATTCCTAAACACATGTCACCAATTATAGTCACCAATTAAATCTGAATCTTCATTTGTCAAAGTTCTCAAAAACTGGTGATAATCTAGAACAAACAAGTTTTGAGCATGTAGGAGAAAGATTAAACTGACTGCAGCTTCTTTGCTAAAGGAAATTCACTGAAAACCTTTCATTCTAATTTGTTATGGAATGTGGAGCCATGTTTTGTTTCTTTCCATCGCACGTGTGTGTGTGTGTGTGTGTGTGTGTGTGTGTGTACACATATATATTAATCTGATTAAATAATTAAATAATCAGAGGAGATGACTGATACCTTCATGTCCTAGAGGGCTTTTTCTTGGTAAAGAGAGCAACTGAGGGAAGTCAGGATCCAGCCAGCCCTATGTAATAAGGAATCCTGCTCCAATCACTGGACAAGAGTGATGACACCAGAACGGAACCCAGAGTTGGTCTAAAATGAAGAATACCAGTGTAAAGGTCACAGATGTTACCATTAGAGCAATGTAGATGGAGTTTGGTTTCTTTTTTGGTTGCTGTACAAATTTTAAGCAGGTTGTATAATATCACTAAGTCTCCATTTCTCTTCTGTAAAATGTGAATTAACAATAGTACAATAGTGCTTATTCTTAGAGCCATATTGAAAATTCAATGAGATTATGTTAGTAAGGACATTAGCACTTGGCTAAAATAAATGTTAGCATTTATTATTATCATTTGCATCTAGCATATAGTAGTACACAATCAGAAATTCAGAAAATCACTCCAACTCTTATTTCTTCTCTTTCCTCTTTCTCTTCCCCTTTCCCGTCCCCTTCCCCTTCCCCTCTCCTTCTTCTTGTCAATCCTTACCCAAGGATATTTTCCCATTTACACTTTTTTTTGTTTTGTTTTAGAGAGAGTAGGAAAAAGAGAGGAGGGGGAGAGAGAAAAACAATCATCAATGGATGTGTCAATCAATGTGAAAGAGACATATGGATTGGTTGCCTCCCCCATGTGGTTCGAATGGGGCCAGGGATCGAACCTGCAACACAGGTATGTACCCTTAACTAGGAACCAAAACCATGACCCTTTGGTCCTGGGGCCAATGCTATAACCACTAAGAAAACCGGCCAGGGCTCATGCCTTCTTGAACAGAAATTGCTAGAAATGGATTTTGTATTTTCATAATTATTTGAGCCTGTTTCTGCACTTCTGGCTCCAGCATATTTGGGCATTATTTTAAGAGAGGGTGTTCTGTAAATGAAGGGAGACTGAACAGTCACCCATCCCTCACTATCTCACCCAACTTGGAGAGAGTTGATTCTACGGACTTGTATTCAGAGTCTTGAAGGCTGGGAATCTATAGGGTGGTTGCCTGGATATGCCTAAGGGTCTCTGAAGCATATGGTCTTGTGAGTTGGTAAGCCATTAGGTGGTGTCATGGGAAAGGCCTCAAAAGGCCCACTGGCCCAAGCATGCTTCCCCTACCACTATCCTGGGGTGTCATCAACTAATTATGTAAGAAAATATGGGTGAGATTCTCAGAACAGGTAGCAATTCAGTTTTTTTAAATGCATGTCTATGTTACCTGGAAGGGGCCCCCAAGAGCAGATTAACGTAAATTAATTTGTCATATTAGCTATCTGACATTTGGGTCCCTGAGGGGAAGAGCAGGAAATTTTGTGTGAGAGGCAGAGTGGCAGGGAGAAGGGTGAGTGCAGATACCAAGAGCAAAGGGTATGAGGGAAAGCCTCTGAAAAGACAGAGAGGGGCCTCAGTATTGAACTTCACTGGACCATGTTGCCCACACTTGCCCTGGAAGCAAAGGATCGCTTTATGGAGGTGCCAGATAATTTAACTAAGTCCTTGACAAAGTCCCAACTGCTCAGTAAGAAAAAAATAAATCATTGATTGATTGCAAGTTGAATCAGCCTGAGAACATTCAAGAGAAAGTATTTTGCCTATATTACATTCAATGCTTTTAAGTAATATGAATATTTTAGAAAAAATGTGATTTGTCAGCAAAGGATAACATGGTTCTGGATAAACAAAAGAGAACTCCACTCAGAAAAATTCCTTAGCCATACAATGTTACAAGTCAAATATTGCTGTCAGTTTCCCTTTTGCCCCCTCTGGCATAGATTTGGTCACTGACTATCAGCAAAATACTAGATAGGAAGCAAGGTGGTATGTATCCATAACAGTCTAGAACATATCCCATAGAGCTAGTAAAACCTTAAGTAGTATTAAAGAACCACTCTAAAATGTTTAAATATGTTGCCCAACTGAAATTTTGTTCATTTATCAAAATGCTAATTAAAATTTTTGTAGCCATTTCACATCATCTAATTTCCCACAGGAAAGGTGAAACTTGAAAGGTCATTACAGGTGTGCCTGCTGTGAAGTAAGTATAAAAAGTATTTTTTAATACCCCCTTTGCTCTTAGCGGGTTTGCCACATGTCAAAAGCAAACAGATAATTAATATTTTGGAACCAACAAAGGAAACTAAGGGAAAGGGAGTCTGTTTCATAAGATAAAATATATTTGTTCATTTTTAGTCAAATATTTTTCTTTTTTGTAAAATAATCTTGGGGATGCAAAACTATTTTCTCAGCAGGTCCAAGGAGCTCCCGGTGAACTGATCTAGGCCTGAAATGCAGGAGGCTCAAACCTTGATTTTTTTGCCCCAAAGCAGAAACATTCTGGGCTTTCAACACACAATACATGTGAAAAAAATCTTTATTTTATGCCGAACTGGCCCTAGTGTGGGTCTTTTATTTTCCTGTGTATAAAGAAATCCAGGAAAGGAAATATCTGATATTCAGATTTGAACTAGTTGACTAGTTATGAGGTGAGGCAAAAGTAATATTTGCATCTCTTTAAATACTTGTGTATATATTTGTCATCACTAAGTGAGGCTTTGTCCATTTATCCAAAGCAAACTTCAGCAGAATTTGAGAAGTGAGTCAGAACATCCCTAGGAGCCAAAAAGGCCATTTGCTTTCTCGATCTTTTACACAGTGGAATCCAA
Source organism: Myotis davidii (assembly GCF_000327345.1). Classification (NCBI taxonomy): domain Eukaryota; kingdom Metazoa; phylum Chordata; class Mammalia; order Chiroptera; family Vespertilionidae; genus Myotis; species Myotis davidii. The sequence goes on from NW_006299705.1 coordinate 14,796,789, forward strand.
GCATAATCAAAGGACAGCAGTATCCTTCACTATTTCAATAAATAAACATGAGTGAAAGAAAAACACATGCAAAAGAATCTAATGCCTAAAAATCCTTTGCTGCATTACATATTCAGCCTTGAGCACTCACTTTAAAAAATACAGCTTAGCCTTGGGAGACATTAATTTTCAGGCCATCTAGTCAATTTCCGACAAATGTTGAATGGCTAATCATTAGAATAATTTTATAGAGCTTTTTGTTGAGTTGTTTTCAGTCTTCAGTTAAATGATTCACCAATGGAGTCAGCAGTGAACATTGTTATCATTGGTATAAAATCTTTCTGTTTTTCATTTGGGTGTATAATTTTGTTATTCTTATTCTCTCAGTTGTGTTGCTAATGAGTACTAAAAATACTTGTTGTATAACCACTGTTATTCATCACTGAACACAGAATTTAGAAACTTAAAAAAAAAACATTGACTAGAATGTTGAGACATGAGAAATACACTGGAGATGACGTGGTTTTGTGGGTGAGCGACCCTATTAAAGCACATTCAACTTTTGTCATTAGGATATTAATTTCATGCCCAGTTTACAGGGCGATGTGAAGGAGTGGATGAACTTCTGCCATAGTGAGTAATGTGGTCCTTTCTCACTGCTAAGATCAAGACCAATACTTTCCCAAGTAGTGTTGAGTAGCAATGAACTTCGTCATCCTTGTGAACAGAGCTTGACAGACATTGTCAGATTCTCACTCCTGAGGTATCATTGTCATTCACTCCGCATTAACCCTGCTAGAGCTACTGCTGGATTTAGCCTTCAAAGTCTCCTCATTATTTGACAAGTTAGAAGAGATAGTGGAACTACTAGTAATTGGGGAACTACAACTCCATCCCAGCAAGTGACCTTGTCCCCAAACTGAGCTCTGGCTGGCCCCAAGTAGAACACCTTAATTGGCAGAGTAGTTATTATGGCAGCTCCTCAACAGGAGCACTTCAGGGAAGGAATGGGTGAGAAGAATTTCAGCTCAATGCAGTGCAGGTGAAATGCTGATAACTCTATCTGAGGCTGGCATATTGTGTGCAAGTGTCACTAGTTTTGGATTTAGCTCTGTCACTTATTTCCCATCTCAAAGAAGAACTTGATTTCGTGCTTTAAAAAAAATCAACTGCAAATGAATGAGTAGTGAATATATTCAAAAACATTTTTAAGTGGGAGGTTAGGTTCCCTTCTGCCCTCCTATTTTAAAAATCGGATCCCTCAGCATAAAGTCTGATTGATATTGACTTACTATTCAAATAACTTCGTTCAAAACTTTCAGTGTTTACACTTTTCAGACCTCTAGATTCTTAAGTTCCATCTGAAGCTGGAAACTACAAATAATACAGAGACTATTTCTTGATTCCTGATAGTTTATTCTCATGATCAAGTAGGTTATATATTTTAGATCTCACTGGAAAGCTCTGAGACCTAAAAGGTTTGAATACTAATGAGAAGACTTTCATAAATACCTTAACCCTGCCACAATTAAAAATAAATTAACATGCAGAAGTTTGTTCAGAACTTTAATGGAACATCTCTTTGGTCACTTGTGTATGAAATATTCAAGTTCTAGGGAATATTTTGAACTACTGCTTCAAGTCAGTTTGGTTTTCTAAAAACCAAAGCCTAATTATATTAGTCTTTTGACATACAGAAAAAATGTGTATCTTAAACTCATTCCTAGGATTTAAAATATCCCTTTATAACATAGTTACCAAGGGCAAATGACACAATGTTCCTCTCCCTGCTATTAAAAAAGAAAAAAAAAGGTCCAGCTTCGTCACCATGCACAACTTGCAGAAATGTGCAACAGAATCAACAAAACATACATGCTTGTTGCTTCTCCCCAGAATAACTCAGCATACAGCAGGAAGTACTGGTTATCTGAAATGTTTCCACATACTTCTTAAGGGAAATACTATTTGTACTATTGTCTTTATACTTAACTTACTGATCTAAGTAGAATTTTAAATTCCTAGTAAAACTTCAGAGTGTTTTTAAAATGTGTTTGCATTCTATATGCAAAATAGAAAGAAATGGGGCCATCTGTATTACCCTCTGAATGTGTGTGTTTGTGTGTGTGTGTGTGTGTGTGTGTGTGTGTGTGTGTCCAAGCAGTCATTCAACATACTTAAGGCAAAGGATAAAAGAAAGAAATAAACTTATCTTCAAATTAAAGTATGAAATTGTTCAGGTAAAGGTAGCTGTATAAGTCTAAGTTATCCAAATTCACTAGGTCATTTTGTAATCTTTTCTTTTTCCACAGTCAAATATACACAATTTGGATTAATTTAATTATAGCAAATAAATATAAAAAACTTTCTAGCCTTGCTTTAAAGTAAAAATTTATATATTTTAGATATAATTCCAAATATAACATGATATATTCTTTATTCTCATAGCGTCTATGATTGGCTCTCAGGAATGAAAATTGTCATTGAATTCATGTTTTTCATTTCTTTTACATTAAGAGTATAAATCCTGGGCTCTTCCTGCTGCAGAGGAAAAAAACAAACGAACAAACAAACAGCCCAAGAAACCACAATAGTTACAACATTAACAGACTATAGGAACCCAAGATAGTCAAGTAGACAGAGGGGCCAACAGGCCCAATCTATCCAGGACAAGAAAAGGGTCCTGGGCTGTAGGACTTTGAACGCTTAGGGGTCAACCAAGGACAGAGCACCATAGCTAATCTAATATAATGTGTTTTCAAACTTTCTCCAAAGCAAAACAGTTATTAGGGAAATAAAGGATGTGATGAAGAATTTTTTTTTCAGATACATCTTAATTTTTTTTTTTTTGGAAACTCTTTTTTTTTCGTTTTTATTTTTTATTTTTATTGTCTAAAGTTTTACATATGTCTCCTTTTTCCCCAATTGACCCCCACCCCCAGCCATTCCCACCACGGGCAAGCCCCCACCACCTCAGTGTCTGTGTCCATTGGTTATGCTTTTATAGTGTTAGTCTTAAGAATATGGAGAATGAGGGCATGTAAGGCATTTTTGTATTCTCTCCAGTCGCCTTTTATAACCATTTCAATGTATCTTCTACCCCTGTTTTTAAACACTGCCAAGTTTTCATTAAAGGTGCTGGAAATATTGCTGACACAAGAGAGCTGTGCTTTATAGAGAAGTAGGAGAAAGATAAATACAGTTGTACACATCCCGTAGTTTTTATCTAAATAAAACACAATGGTTAGCTACACTGTTTGTTTTAAAAGTCTCTTAAGATTCCACTTTTTCCTCATGGCCACAAGCTGGCAAATTGTCTTGAGTAATCTAACATGATGCTGTAGCCTGTACCCATAAAAAAAGGGAACTTATCAGTGTAACTGGTAATGGTTGAAAGATTAGTAAGGAGTAGGGGTGTGGGCAGAACATCCAGTCATTTGTTCTCAGTAGTCTTTCTGAAACATCTGAGATACACAGCCATAGTCCCCGCTAAATTAAACATTTCAGCCCAGCTTACTAGCACCACAATACACAGGTAGAAGTAATAAGTAATAATGAGTTTTGGGCCATTGAACACTGTGAATTTTCCCAGTGTACTGCAATTATAGAAACATCTGTGCTAAATAAGTTCCTCCTGAAAGCTAGGAGTGTTTAATAATCCTCACCATTTCTCATTATCAACCCTAATAGAAGAGAGAGTAAACTCTGCAAAAGTTTACCATTTTCAAAGAAAATTGCCAGCAATGTGATCATTTCTGGTACCACATTTCCCTGGACTATAAAAACACCAGAGACAATCTCCTTGGGAAAGAACATTAAACAGTAGCTTTAATAACATGTACCAGAGCACAAGGCAAATAATGCCACTTTCAACAGCCAGGCCATCCGCGCGAGGGCATCCCGGTGCTGCAACCTGACAATTAGGAGATTGATGATACTCCTCAGCTTTCTCTAGGGCTGCTGACAGGAGAGAGGTGGTCTAAAAATACACACCGCTTTCCTGGACCTGTCCTACCCACCAAGCCCCCACGGAAATAGCTCCACACCCGCTGATTGCTTCCCACAGGGCTCATTCCAAAACAAGTGTAGGTTTCAGAGTGAGGGTCTGAATAACATTTACAACCACTAATGGCTGCTGGTCAGCTATTGTTACAAGAGGAATGTCACCCCTCGGGAGAAATGGGAGTGGCTTGGATGTATCAATGGTTGAATAGGTGCCTCTATAATTAGTTTGGGGACAATGCAGCAGATATTACTTTGGAAGAAGGTACTATGTGAGAGCCAGTGAATGGCCTTAGTTTGTGGAGAAAAACAGACAGAAATCATCACAGAATATGACTGCTTCATTATTAGCAAGGAGAAAAAGCGGTTTGCATCCCAGTCATGTCAAAATAGTAGTTGGTTGGAGTTGTATGACTGAAGCAATAGTTTCACTGATGCCAGACCAGACATTGAAATCTTCTTTAAAACATGGTTAAGATGCTTCGGAACTGTGATGGTTAATTATACATGTGTCAACTTGGCTGGGTCATGGTGCCCAGATACGTGTTTAAACATTATTCTGGATGTGCCTGTGATGATATTTTTGCATGAGATTAACATTTAAATAACTGGGCTTTGAGTAAACCAGATCATTCTCTGTAGTGGGGGGTGGGCCTCATCCAATCAACTGAAGGCCTTGATAGAAAAAAAAAATTGACCTCCCCTGAGCAAGGGGAATTCTACCAGCAGACCGCCTTTGGACTTGATCTGCACCATCGGTTCTTCTCTGGGTCTCTATCCTGCAAAATTTTTATTTACTGGCCTCCATAAATGTGTGAGCCAATTCTTTTCTTCAAAAAAAATTTTTTTATTGACTTTTTGAGAGAGAGAGAGAGAGAGAGAGAGAGAGAGAAACATTAATGTGAGAGCAAAACATTGATTGGCCACCTTCTGCATGCCCCCTACTGGGGCACCAAGCCCGCAACCCCTACATGTGCCCTGATTAGGAATCAAACTGGCAACATTTCCATGCATGCAATGACACCCAACCAGCTAAGCCACACCAGCCAGGGCACCATTCTTTAAAAATCAATCAATCAATCCTATTGGTTCTGGTTGGGTTTTTTTTTGTTTGTTTTGTTTTGTTTTTTATTTTGATTTTGGGTTTTTTTTGGAGAACCTTAATACTGAAACAAAATCAATATTCTGTTTCTATACAATCCTTCTATTTTTTTGCTAATATAAGCAATGTCTAATATGTATTATGTGCCAAGTACTATGCTAAGTATATTATGTGTGCATACATGATTCTATTATTATTTTCATTTGACAGACGAGGCTTAAAGAGGTTGGTCCAGTTGTCTAAGAACACATGACTAGTAAGGGATAAAAGCAGGTCCAGGTCTGGCTCTTTCAGAGCCCAAACTCTCCACTGCTATGATGGACTGTCCTTCCAATAAAGTGATAGCAAAAAAAGAGAAGTAATTACAATTCAAAATACACACATTTTGCCAGAGCCAAGAGTTTTATCCTTAATCACCTTTGTTGCTTGCTTTGCAAGGAAGGAGCCTGAAGCTGGGCTTCAGCCAGTCTGCTGCTTAGTCCTGCTTGCTCAACCACGGGACACATTTCATGACAAATTATTTATGCTCTTTGGCCATTGCTTCACTCATATGTCAAATGTACATGACCCTGGGAAAGTCCCTTAACCTCTCTGGGCCTCAAAAACTTTTTAAAAATCTATTAAAAAGAAAGGAAATTCAGGCTATTGATCAATAGGCTTCCTTCTAGCCTAGATGGTAAGGGAGCCTCAGTTTGAATAGAAAGTTATTACTTGCTTTAAAAATTCTCTTGAGAGCTAAAGAAGAATAAATTTTAAAGGGTGGGAAAAATGAAAAGGCATTAGGCAGATATTTGATCTTCTAAAAACCGCTTAAGAGAAAATCCTGCCTTGCTTAATGTGGGAATACAAGTAATAATTTAAATGAAGTTTTGATTCCTGTGATTGCAATTCATCAAGCATTTTCATATGGAGAATTGAGTTTTTTCCTGCTTAATGGAGGCGCTGCATTCTTGAACTCTTATCATTATCATACATTTCCATGAAGTTCTGGTCCTCAAACCAACCCAGAATGACCTATCCGTCTGCTTCTTCCACTCTCTTTTCCTCTCAATTGTCCTATGAAGCCCAGCCACTCAGAATATCTGCAACAGCACATTTGGCTATGTCATTATTCATGCTTGTTCTCAAATTTCATTTCCAATAGATAGTAAGTGCCATGAAGGCAAATAAAATACCTTTAATTCTTTGATTCCCACTGCCTAACAGGACATAGCAATTACTTATAAAATATATGCTAATACTTGTGAAATTAGTAAATTAATGATTGAGATGTTTAGGTCAAATTACTATTCCAAATGACTCAAGTTGATATTTTTAAATTATTGTGATACCCAATTTTTCCTGAGCATTTTTTTTTTTGTGCTGGCTTGGTCCTAAATGATTGTATATGATGTGTCAGTGAATCATACCACATAAGGTAAGTGAAATGTGGGTTTCACAAAGCCATTTTCTTTTGTTTTTAATTTGAAGATGTGAATTTTTAAATTTTTTAATGTTATTTTGGTAAGAACACTTAACAGGAGATCTACCCTCTTAACAAATTTTGAAGTGTGCAATACAGTACTTGGTTCTGTATTGTAGGTTCAATATTGACTATAGGTTCAATATTATACAGAAGATCTATAGAACTTAGTCATCTTCCTTAACTGGAATTTTATTACTGCTGAATAGTAACTCCTCATTTTCCCTTCTGCCCAACCCCTGGCAACTACCATTCCACTCTATGATTCTATAAATTTGACTATTTTGAATACCTTTATTGCCTGGAATCAGACAGTATTTATCTTTCTATGACCAACTTATTTCACTTAGCATAATGTCCTCAAGGTTCACTTATGTTGTGGCATATTCCATATTCCTTCTTTTTTTTAAAAGCTGACTAATATTTCATTGTATGTATATACCACATTTTCTTTATCCATTCATCTGTCAATGAACATTTACATTGCTTCAACATCTCGGTTACTGTAAATAGTGCTGCAGTAAACATGGCAATGCTAATATCTCTTTAAGACCCTGATTTCAGGTCTTTTAAATAATCTCAGAGGTGGAATTTCTGGATCACACGGTAGTCCTATTTTTAAATTTTTTACAGAAGCTCTGCCCTGTTTTCCATAGTGGCTATACCATTTTGCATTCCCACCCACAGTGTATAAGGGGTCCAAAATCTCGACATCCTCACCAACTAACAGTTCCCTGTCCTTCCTACATCTGGTTCTTCAAACTCTTTTCTACCTTAGGAGCTACCCCAATATTTTCCCCATACATTTTCTTTTTTATTTAGAGAACTCCAGTTCTGCTGCTTACAACCATGCAGTCCTAATTGACACACAAATTCTGCCCCAGGGGAGAATTCTCTTTGCCCATTTCAAGCACCTGCTATTATTTTTGTGGCCCACAGGTCGGAAGCATAATAGAAATGCAATTCACATCCTGGGAAGTTTGATGCTCTTCTCAAAAGACTTGTTTTCAATCAGGATCTGTGACTTGGATACAGCAAGCAAGCCCGCAGAGTGCAAAATGTAAGGAGGCTCTCACTGTCTGGCCACACAAGGGCAAGTCAGGTCCTGAAAGGGAGTAGCTCCTGAAATGTGTCGAACATGCCTTCTTGCCTCACCCTTGTCCAGCTATTGTCAAGCTATGTTTAGAATCAGAGGTTTGTGTCTTTGATGAGGAAATGTTTCTCACTACAGGACCACAGAACTTTGTATTACAATGTCAAGGTTACAGAAGGAGTTCTGGTCTGAGGATCTGGAAGCATCAGAGTCTTTACAGGACACGTGAGGATTTCGAGGCTCTATACATGGCCATCTCCTACTACAATCATACAAGGCCAGATTCACACACGTTCCAGAGTACATACTGGCTGGTGCTTTGTCACAATACCGAACAGTTAGAAAGAAAATGAGCTTCCCAAGCAATTTCACAAGCACGAAATGATTTAGGGAGACTGACGGCCCCTGAGGCTTCACCAAAATGGGGGAGGGAAACGTAGTTGCTCTTTGGAGAACTAATGGGAAATGGAGCAGGGAAGATTTCAATGGGACTTGAGTAGGAACTTCTTAATTAGGAGAGTGATAAAACACAGGAGATTTTAAAAGAGACTGTAAGTGAGCCCTCGAACTCTTGAGGGCTTTATAAAACACCGATAAAACCATCTCTCCTGTTAGTCACTCCCTGGCCCTACTAGATAATTTGTATTCCATAGCTTAAAACTCTCTTTTGGGTGGCTTACCCACATGCTTGATAAGGGTTCAAAACATTATTAACACGAGACGAAATAACTACATTTAAAAAATAGAGAGAGAGAGACATAGATACACATACAATATTTCTATAATATTGAATATACTGTTTGCCTCATACTTTTTAATATCATGTTGGTGATAATATCTATTTCATACATTACTGGCTTTTATCTCTACTAAAAGAAGTCCTATAGCTGAAATGTTTCATGGATCAACAGAGCACATAGGAAAATGAAATATGTAGGTCTTGTATCTGTAATAAATAGTTTTTGAAAGAAAGAGGTCATATCTTTGCTTGGTCCAGGCAGCTGGCACATGTAGAATAAAAAAATCAATCTGAGTTAAAATTTTAGAAATATGATTATACCGTCATGATAATGATACTATAGTAATATGATGCCAAGTACAACACTCCTAAGTAAGATATACATAAAATTAAAAATTAATGTACTGGCTTTATCTAGAGCTCCTATTTCCATGAAGAGCTGATGATAATCCATAGGACAATCACATTCTTTTGCCCCCTTTCAGTTACTACATCTGTTCCTCTTCCTGAATTTCCTTTATTAATCATATTTGCTTGTCTCTTCAGAGTTATCTTCTATTTCTTTCTTGCCCTTGTCTCATATTCAATCAGCCTCTATCTTTCATTGTTCCACTTTCTCACAAACATCGCTTCTTTCCAATTCCCCTAAAATGGACTTTTTTGTCTCTCACTGGACTATTGCAGTAGCCTCCCATTCTCTAACCATTTTAGTTTTTCTTAAACTTTCTTTCAATCTTTTCTTCATGATCCAAAGGAGTCTAAGACTCCCCATTAGTTCAGAGATTAACTACAAAACCCTTTTAATAGCTTTCACATACCTCCATCATTTGGCCATCATAGAACTTATTTTTCCAATCTTATCTTTATTTCCTGTGTTCATGAATTACTTACTGTTTACTATTTTGAACTCACACTTTTCCTCTTAGATAACTTCATTCATGCTATGTCCTTGTATTAGAATGCTCTTATAAATCCTTCGCAATAATTAAATCACAGTTAAAACCATTTATTTTATATAGCATTTCTCAATCATACCAGATAGAAGTCCTCTAACCATAAAACTATTTCTGTACATCTTATGAGATAGATATTACAATTACTTATTCTCATAACTTGTGTGCTTTTAGATCACAAAATCCCTGACTAATTCATCTTCATTTTCTCACATGGTAGACTAGCAATATGCTTTGCATTCAATAGATAAACAGTGACTTGATGGTCATGAATTAGTATATGTATAGCTGGTCTTTAGACTTTTTTTCTTCTTAATTGTACTAAATATTGGAGTAATCATTACACCATTTATTCAACTGTGTACATACTCAAGGGCTGCACATTTTCTTAGGTCTTACCCAGGTTAATTACCTATTTTCTTAGTATCATACAAAGAAGGAAAATCTGCCACCTCCTTCTCAACTCCCTCTATCAGCCCATCTCTTCCTAGCCCAGCATCAGGATTATTAGTCAAAGTGTAGTGTGTCCGTAGGGTTTTTCCTTATTCAGGGGACCTCTTGAGGGCAGAGGCCCTCCAGGACTTGCCTGGAGAAGTGCTGTGTGTTGGCCATGCTATGGTTACCTATACTCCTCAGTTCTGAGGATTATTAGACATAAGCAGCCATTTCATTCACAGATGCCACAGAACTCAGATTTCCAGCAGAAAAAAAAAACACACACACAAAAAGGAAGTATCACTGTTCATTAGACTAATACTGAACTTGATCTGTCAACTTGATAAAAACATTTGCCCTGCTCACTTTTGAAACTCTGGTGAGTCAAAGCTTACTGGGAGTTCTGGCTACTACCTACTATTGCCTTGTTTTGGTAAAAAATAAGTCAGAGCAAATAGTCAATGCCAACATTTCTTTCAATTCTAAAGTTTATGAATAGATGCTTTGTTCTGCATGAAATTGTATGATTTAAAGGTAAAGCAGAATTGTATTCAATTTTTTAAAGCACTTAATTGAAGACTCACAGTTCCAAAATTCCCCACAAATGCCTTATCTTACATTTTAAGTAAATGATATATTATTTTTAAACAAATACTATAGTATGTAAACTGAAGCTATTTGTTCACAAAGAATATAAAAATCTTTAAATGCTCCCCCTCAAAACTTAGAAAAACAGTATGTATCATTTACTTGAATTAATTAAGACAAGTGAAAGAACAAAAGCAGAGACTATTCATAAATTACATGACTAAACAACATAAAAATAATTGGTAAAATGTTATGATAGAGATATTGTAATGATTTATTAATGAGTAAAGGAACAAGTATTTTTTTAATATATTTTCTTGATTTTTTTACAGAGAGGAAGGGAGAGAGATAGAGAGTCAGAAACATCGATGAGAGAGAAACATCAATCAACTGCCTCCTGCAAACCTCCCACTGGGGATGTGCCTGCAACCAAGGTACATGCCCTTGACCAGAATCGAACCTGGGACCCTTCAGTCTGCAGGCCGATGCTCCATCCACTGAGCCAAACTGGCAATGGCAGGAACAAGTATTTTTAGGGGGCATGATATTAATTGCTTGTCATATGTCATATTATTTGAGGAATATTTCTCTATTGGCTATTTTCCCTCAATGACATGAGATTTAATAAATGCCAATTATCTAAATATTATGTATGACAAAAAATTCTATTACATGTTTATTTCATGGAGAAATACTTCTATCTATAATAATAAAAGCATAATATGCTAATTAGACCAGACTTCCTTCCAGATGACCTTCCAGATGAAGCCAGGGCTGCTAGGAAAGCCTGGGTCCCAGGTACCTGCAGGCGACCAGAGGGAAGCCTGGGTCCCCGGTGCCAGAGGGAAGCCGGTGCTGGCAGCCAAGGAAAGGAAGACCTACTCTTGCACGAATTTCGTGCATTGAGCCTCTAGTTTAGAATAAAATATCATGTGAAAATTGGACCTCTTTCAGCTTCAAAGTGATCCAATACTAAAGTACCTAATGTTCAACCCAAATAAATTCAGAGTAGCCTTTTTTAAAAGAAATAAGTCTTTATTGTTCAGATTATTATAGTTGTTCTTTTTTCCCCCCATAGCTCCCCTCCACCCGGTTCCATCCCCACCCCATTCCCTTACCCCCCTGATTGTCCTTGTCCATAGGTGTAAGATTTCTCGTCCAATCACTTCCCACACCCCCTCAACCCCTCCCCCCGCCAAGAATTGTCAGTCTACTCCCTTTCTACACCCCTGATTCTATTATATTCACCAGATTATTCTGTTCAGCAGATTTTTTATTCACTTGATTTTTAGATTCACTTGTTGATAGATATGTATTTGTTGTCACTTTGTTGTTCATAATTTTTATCTTTACTTTTTTCTTCTTCTTCCTCTTCTTAAAGAATAGCCTTCAGCATTTCATATAATACTGGTTTGGTGGTAATGAACCCCTTTAGCTTTTTCTTGTCTGTGAAGCTATTTATCTGAACTTCAATTCTAAATGATAGTTTTGCTGGGTAATCTTCTTTTTGCTTTTTGCTTTTCTGATTGGGTGTTTGTTGCTTCTTGGTATTTCAAATCTTTGACTTGATTCTTGGGACCCTCTAGTCAGCTGTTGGATCTCTGTATATTATTCTTTCTGTATGCTTAATTTCTGGTTGGTCCTTTTTCATATACTTGAGAGTCTCACTAAATTTCTCAGAGGTTTCTAGAAGATTTTTGAGTAATGTTATAACCATGGTTTTGCACTCTATATTCAGTATTTTGCTTTCATCCATTTCTTTCATTAGTGACTTATTTCTTTGTCCTGCATTTTGGCTGCTTCCCTCTGTTTGTTTCTATGTACTGAGTAGCTGCTAAGTCTTCTTGAGTTGATAGAGTTGTCTTATGTGGTAGGTGTCCTATAGGGCCCAGTGGCTCAGCCTCCTCAGTCACCTGAGGTGGACCCTCTTGGTGCACCCCTTTGTGAGCTGTTTTCACAGTATTATTGTAGTTAACCCTTGATTGCTGTTGGTATCACTGGGAGGAATTGACCTTCAGGTCAATTGGCTGTGATGACCAGCTTTGTCTACACTGAAAGATCTGTTGCACAGGAGACACCCTTCTGGGGCAGGACTTGCTTCAGTGGGGCTTTGGTATTCACTGAGTCTGCCCCTTGAGTGTGTCTCTTATGGATGAGAAGAGCTGTAATCCGGTATGGTCTCACTCTGACCACTGGGTACACTGGCTCTTGGATCTCCAAGGGGGTGCAAGGTCAGCCACTGTCTGGGGCCACCCAGCAGAAGCTACAGAGACATCTGCAGATTCCTCCTCTTTGTATGGGGTTTGGAAGTGCCCAGATGAGGCCCAGCTGTGAAGCAAGGCCGGCAGGGCTTTGGGCCTTCTTTTGGAAGCTCTGGGGCTCTCTGATCCTGCTGTAGTTTGACAGGTTTTAGGCCATTCATATGCAAAAGCTGATGTACACAGCTTGGATGGGGTTGTAAATTGGGTGGGGCAGGGTCTCTGGGAATCACCAGGGTAGAGCAAACACCAATGGCTGCCAGTCTGCCCTGAACTGGAGAAGTCTTCAGTTCTTCGTGTCCTGTGCCCCCATGCAGGAACAATGATCGCTGCGAACACTTCTAAGAGAAAGCCACCCGCATGTTCCTGTCCCGATGCCAGACAGTCTAGTTTCTCCCCGTATATGCCTGAGTCCCCCAGAATTTTGCCCAGAACTGGAGATCAGAGCAAGTGGGAGCTTGTATCTCCCTCCTGATTAAAAGAGCAGCACATCCAGATGCCAGCACTTTCCATGCCTCTACACCTCCTACCAGTCTCAATGTGCCTTCTTCACCTCTGTAATTGTGGAACTTCCACTCAGCCAGTCTTCTCGTAGTTCTGGGTAGTAGTTGTTCTGCCATTTAGTTGTGATATTGATGTGGTTGTGAGAGGCAGAAAGTACAGGCGCTTACCTATGCCGCCATCTTGGTTTTCCAGAGTAGCTTTTTTTATAATGAAATCATTCTCTTTTAAAGATTGTATTGAAAATCACAGCTTTCCTCTTTTTAGGTCGTATCCTATAAGTAAGTTAATAAAAACCAGCTATAACAAAATGGGACTTGATTTATTCCCTTAACTGAAAATTTCAAGGCATGGCTGACTCTGCCATGATTGCCCTCAGGGCTCCAAACTACTAGTATGCTATCTGAATGCATTTTTTCCTCCATCTCTCACATCCATTCCTTCTGTTGGCTTCAGTTTCTTCTCCACCGATTGTTTAAATGACTTCAGCAGGTCCCCTTTCACTGTTTTTCTCTGTCATAGAAATCCTAGCAATAGTCTCGTAGCATTTCATTTGCTGTAATAGAATCACATGCCCACTCCTGAAGGAATTGTATGGTCCCAAGAGAATCTGGGGGTTTCATTCACCAGGTCTGAATCACATGCTGTCCTTGGTGCTGAGGCTCTAGTCAGCTCCACCAAGATCCCAGGAACTGGTTGTGGGAAGGGCTAACTCCCTCACTAACATGGAAGCGGGGTAAATGAGTGGTGGAAAGTTCAAAAAGCACAAATACCTTCTATGAGTAAAAAGAACACACTCTCGACACTCTTGTTCATCAAGGAGCCTAGAAGTAATGCCACTTCTACCAATGCCACTTCTACCAATGCCACATCTACCTGTCACAACAGAACCTGAATAATACCTCGTTCTCTTGTGCATCACTGTTCTAGCCTCTTTGCCCACATGTATTCTACTCCAATCTCTTCTAAGCACTGCAAGGATTCAGTCCTAATTCCCCAACAAAGCCCTGCATGGTCAGCCTCTTCTCAAAAAAAGTGACTCTCTCCTTATCACTACCTGAGCCCCCAAAACCCAGTTTCTTTTTTTTAATTTTGTTAATTCCTTAACTGCCATGGCCCCTGCAACGGAGCCTGTGCACATTCTCTACTGACGGCCCAGACCTCTCTTTCTCCTTTCTTCTATTTGCTTAGTGAACCCCTACTTATCTCCAGATATTAATTCAAACATTGTTTCTGCAAGGAAGTTTTCTTAACACCATAGCCACTGGGGTCAAGTTCCCCTACAATACACTCTCATGAAACATATCCTATCTAATAATAGACAAACATGATAATTGATCATACCTTCACTATGCCTCCCATTGGCTAATCAGCGAGATACACAAATTAACAGCCAACAAAGATGGTGGTTAATTTGCATACGTAGGCAGGAAGCGGCGGAGAGAAGACTGAAGGCGGCTCCCGTCGGAGTGAAGGCCTGGGTCCCAGGTGCCAGAGGAAAACCTGTGCCGGCAGCCAGGGGAAGGGAAGACCTATTGCACAAATCTTTTAATCATTTAATAACACTTATTACAGCTTTTATTTTGTATGTATTTGTAGTTTTTCTAATCAAGTATGAATATTTTTCCCTCACTGAAGTATAAGCTCCATGAGGATAATAATATATCTATATTTGCTCACCACTATATCCCTGTGCCTAGCACATTGTCAATACTCAATAAATAAATAAATGAAGGAGTAAATAAAGATACTTTATTACAATGTGTCTCAGTTTCTTATCTAAGAAATCTCAAACTATCATCCACCTCTTAAAATTCTCTGAGTGTAATAAATGCTCTACATTGTGGGTGGGTTAAATATTTTTAAGTAATACTTCTGAAGAAGCCACAAAAGAAAATGATTATTTAGCCACCAGATCATATAGCTAATGAGTGAATAAAAAGCCTTCAAGTTAGTGAAATTTTGCCATCCAAATTATAACTAGTTCTCCATTTCCAATGATCTGGGATTAAAGACACATATTCCAAATTATAATAACTAGTTTTCCATTTCCAATGATGTGGCATTAGACACATATTCCACCCTCAAATAAGATCATTTAAGTTAGTTTAAAATCACTCTACAAGTCATTATTAGGACCATGAACTTCTTTGGGATTGGTGGGGCCAGGGCTAACAATGTAATGAGACAATTAAATTTTGTCCTCTGTACCCTTCCTGTTGTTTGCCATTTCTCTCACATTTTGGGGCCATGCACATCCCATTATCTGCAACAAAATACCCAGTGCCTTCTCTCTCCTCATTGGTTATCCTCAGAGCCCCAACCTACTGCAAGAGAACCTGAGTAATACCCAGTACACACACTATGAATCACCATCTTCTCCTTCTCTGCAGAAACTTACCTGTCCTTGCTTCTATTTCGTCACAGCCTTGATCTTTACTGGGTGTCAATGGTTGTAATAGGTTATTAACAAGAAAACTCATCCTTTCTAATATGTTATATAGTTAATTAATGTTACCTCCCTCAAGATAATAGGGCATATGTCCTCTTAAAGGCTTTTAAGAAATGACAGTAATGGTGGAAATTTCAGGCACCACTGCAGACTGATGAGGGAGACAGATTTTAAAGCATGTGGGGGCCTCTCATTGATCCTCAAATTATTCCATGTAGGCAGCTGCTGACTCTGCCCATGAGTAAGCCAGTCTCTCTCTGGAGAACTTTATAAACAGCATGAATTTCACTGTTTGACATGGGTGAAGCATAGTTTTCCCTGAAAAGAACTGCTTTTAAGGTATCATCTGTTTATGAAGCTGTCGTTTAGATGTTCTCAAGACTAGGACGACCTCACTCTGAGATCAAACAGGTCAGTCTGCCCTAGGAGACTGATGAATTTGGGGTATCTTTGAGCAGCCAGCTGATTTACTTATCATTTTCATTTTGGATTCCAATTCAAGCATATCTACTGCTAGAAATGAAAGAGAACACTGAAATTCCCATGGCGCGCCCTGCTCACCCGGAACATAATCCTCCCCACCCCTCCGTCTGAGAATCTTGTTGATATCAGGGAAAGTCACCGTGTGCAGAGAAGGGAGACACATGCCAGGAGAGGGAAGCCCATTATGCAGCTGAGAGCTAATTTTGCTTAATCTTCTTGATCTCCATAAAGAGCACTCTGAGACCCCACAGGATTTAAACAAAAAAGATAAAGATGAAGAGGGACTGCTCAAGCAGGGCCAATGTGAAACTTACTTATTAAGGTCGTCCATCACAGCGTGTTTACATGCCTAACCAAAATTTAAAACTGCCTGATTGAGAACAGAAGAGGAAAACCGATTGCTGCATCAAGGCAAAACAGATTCACTCCATCCCAACATGGTTACATTTAGAAAATAAGATGAAATGATATGGCCACCATATTAAACACTTATGCCTCCATTTAAAATGAAAAGAAAGATAAGTAAAAGCATAAATCTGTGACCCTGGGTTTATTCTTCAACAGGAACCTCATCTTAAAGGAGAATGCATGCTTAAGAGCAGAATTAATATTAAAGGAACCTTATTCTTGACTTTTCTCCACTGCCTTCTGGGGAGAAGAGAGCTGGGCAAGAGAGTCCAAAAAAGGCAGCGGGAGAGGGGCTTCTCACAGCTTAATGAGATCAGCTTCTAGAGTAGAATCATTGAATCAGAATATCAGCATTGAAAAACTACCTTATAGGCCTCCAGCTCAAGCAAGAGGTAATGCATTTTGTGCTTGAACTCTTCCAGTGACAGGAAACTCATCACCCCTCAGGCATCCCATTCTAGTTTTGGGTAGCTTAGCACAGTAGAAATTTCTCCCTGGTAATTTTCAGAAATCTGTGACCTTGTAATTTGTCCTTATTGGTCCTACTCTGCCCCTTGGAGCCAACCACACAGAATGAATCTAATATTTCTTAAAGAGTATGGACCTTCAAATATTGGAAGACAGTTTTCTTTGAATATCACCAGCTTTTCTTACTTGTTGGCTTAATCTGCAGCATTATAGCTATAATATCATTGCTTGAAAATTTTTCAAATGGCCCGAAGTTTCTCTGCATTTAAAAAAAAAGTTTCCCTTTCTTATTTGAGAGTTAGTTAACCTGTAGTATTGTATACTTGGACTAACAATTTTGGATGTTATAAAATTAAAAGTATTTGTTTGAAGAGCAGGGTAAATGCAATTAGGTATGTATTTTTGAGTCCTCTATGGCACTCCCCCTTACACATGAGGGCTTGAAAATTCCTGGAAGGAATGAATGAAAAATCCTTGTATTCTAAGATTTGACACCTTACAAAGTGATTTAATCAGTTATCTTACTGTCACAATAAACAAGTTGTCATAGAAAGAGGTCATATTATCCATATGTAAATAATAAAATAGCAACTCAGAAATTAGTGCATTTTGAAGGAAAGTCCTCTATTTAGACAAAAACAAGTTTGAATTTACTCCACACTATGTTACTGCAGCATACACTCATAGAATTTCAAAAAGACAAGGTTCCTACAAAATGTCTGCATTATATACGTGTTGCTAATTTTGACAGTTCATTTTTATGTTAATATGATACTTTTTGGCTGAAAGAGTAATACTCTAAAATATTTTTCCTGATGTAGTGAAAAAGCCACAATAACAAACTATGCTTGCATTTTTAAAAAAAAACTATTTTTTTATCTCAAACTTTTTTAAGTTTTATTTTTCAATTACAGTTTATATTCAATATTATTTTGTATTAGTTTCAGGTGTGTAGCATAGTGGTTATATACTTTACAAAATGTTTCCTGATATTTCTAGTACTCACCTGGCACCATAGTTATTATATTATAGATTATATCCCCTATGCTGTACTTTACATTGCTATGACTATTTTGTAACTACAAATTTGTTCTTAATCCCTTCACCTTTTTCACCCAGTCCCAAATCCCCTCCCCTCTGAATCAATGAATCCATTTCAATTTTGTTTATTCACTTATTTTGTTTTGTAGATTCTACATGTAAGTGAAATTGTATGGTACTTGTCTTTCCCTGACTGGCTTATTTCACTTAGCATAATACCCTCTAGGTCCATCCATGCTATAGCAAATGGTAAAATTTCACTCTTTTTTATGGCCAAGTAATGGTCCATTGTGTAAATGTACCACTGCTTTTTCTATCTACTCATCTTTTGATAGGCACTGAGGTTGCTTCCATGGCTTGGTTATTGTAAATAACTCTACAATGAGCCCTGGGTTGCATATATTCTTTCAAATTCGTGTTTGGGGTATTTTTTTTTTTTTGGATACTTAACCAGAAGTGGAATTGATGGGTCATATGGAAATTCCATTTTCTATTTTCTGAGAAATCTTCATACTGTTTTCCACAGCGGCTGCATCAATCTGCATTCTCAGTAACAATGCACGAGGGTTTTCTTTTCTCCACATCTTCACCACCGTTGTTGTTTGCTGATTTATCGATGACAGCCATTCTGACAGGTGAGGTGGTATCTCATTGTGGTTTTAATTTGCATCTCTCTGATGATTAGTGACGCTGAGCATTTTTTCATATGTCTATGGGCCGTCTGTATGTCCTCTTTGAAGAAATTTTTATTCAGATCTTCTGCCCATTTTTTAATTAGATTATTTTATTTTAGTGTTAAGTTGTATTAGTTCTTTAGAAATGTTGGATATTATCCCCTTACCGCATGTATCATTGAAGCATATGTTCTCTTTTCAATAGGTTGTAATTTGTTGATGGTTTCTTTTGTGGTGCAAAAACTTTTTTGTTTGATGTAGTCGAATTTTTGTTTACTTTTTCTTTTGTTTTCCTTGCCCGAGGATAAATATCAGAAAAAAGAAATGTCTGAGATTTTACAGTCTATGTTTTCTTCTAGAATTTTTATGATTTCAAGTCTTATATTTAAGTCTTTTGTCCATTTTGCTGGACTCTCTATAATGTTTCATTGATATAGATGCCTGTTTTTATGACAGTCCATGCTGTTTAGATTGCAATAGCCTTGTAGTATACTTTGATAGGTAGTATGATACCTCCAACATTTTCTTCTTTCTCAAGATTTCTGTAGCCTTTAGGAGTCTTTTGTGGGACATATAAATTTTAACCTCAAAAGTTTAACAATTAATATTATATTTATCATAAGAAAATCACTCTTTTTTAAGGGCGATATATTGAGGAGAAAAATTCAATCTCATTAATCTATTAAATATTGATTGAGATTCTATTGTGTCCAGAGTAATTTAGAGCAGTAAAGAGGGACCCAAGAAAGAAACGATGGAGTCCTAATAGGTAACAACAGTATGTGAAATAAGGACAGTATATGTGATAATGGGATGAAATTTTAGTGTGGAGATTTTCTGGAGAAATATTTAAAGGAATTGTAATTAGAGGATGGAAACAAAGTATATTCCAGAAAATTAGTTGGTTGTTAAACTACGTAAAATAATTTCGTATGTCTTGTGTTCCCTTCACTTTTCATTTCACATCCATTTCAGGTAACTTTTATCATAACTAAATCCATGCATGCAGCCCAAAGTCCCTGGGTTGAGGATAATGGGCGAAGGAACACTTGTTCCACAATGGCAGACACTCCTGTTGTTACTGCCCCCAGGAGACTTAGGAACTTGTTGCTGTTTGCACCAAATTACTGTGACAAGAGTTTTCTGTCTCACCAGCAACTTGCAGAGTCCATTGGAATCATTTCTGGGATGCCCAGGAGGAGTTCTCACCACTTGTCTGCCCAGTGACCAGGCTCCCCCAGTCCCAGTGCATTGCGGCCCATCAGCTCTCTATCCTGCTCTACCACTGCTCTTCTCCCAGCTGTGCACCTCACCATTATGGGGAGAAACTCCTCCCAACTGTGTTCAGGCACAAAGAAACCTAATCTAGGTCGCCTATGTCCATCCATCACCCCTCCAATTCAATAGCCCCAATGAGGCTTACAGTGAGCCTTGTCAGGGTCTCACACCACTTACTCATCCTGTCTCACTGAAAGTCATTTGTAAACTACTTTCAACTCTCACTTCCTACCTGATGATCCCAAATCCTTTAAGTTAGTCATTGTGCTCATTTCATAATTCTTACATTTTTTTGTATCTTTTCCTCTTTCTCTGTGAAATGTGTCCCAGTGTTCCCTTAAAGTCCCTACCAGTACCGTTTATTCATGATGAATTGTTTTAATTTTTTTAATCCTACAGATAAAAGGATTTCTTTAGTTTCCCTAATATCCCACAAATATTTCATGAGCAATGCATGCCAAAATGAGACTCTCGATCTGGTAGATAGTGGGTGGCTTGGCCTATGTGACATCAAAGCATTTGCAGTCTGATACTATCTGTTAGGTACCTGGGGCATGGTGAACTGATTACTGCACATAAAGGCAAGAGGGAAGGACATTTTTGGCTTGATCCCATAGCCCCTGTATATGTGCTGTGTTACCAGGCAAACTAGCAAACCTCACATAACAATTTGGTATAACAAAATTGTGATCTTGACACAACTCATACAACTACTGAGTATTAAACTAAAAAAGAAAAAAATTGCAACAAGCACCATCACCATTAATTTTATGTGAACTGCTATATAAAATAAAGAATATTTCATTTAAATGAAAGTCACTTCAAATTTAGCAAATTCAAAAAAATGTTGAATAAATCTTAATCAACTTCATAATCAAGCTCCAATATCATACAGTTCTAGGATGTACTATATGATGTAAATGGCCTTCTCAAAGATTATTTAAAACTATGAGATCATGATTTCCTATACTTTGACATAATGTATTTCCTATATTATGCTTCCTCACTCTCAACTTGTTTCTGCTCAAATTCAAAAGAATGGGCTGCAGACCTTGAAATAGTCTATGAGACTCTTAAGTGGAAGAACCCCTATCTGTCAAGGTCCTTGCACAGCATATCTCACATCCACCAGATGTCCAGAATACAGTCACCTCTCCCATTCGAGTGCTCCCTTTGTCAACCCTAGTGGCTCTCGTTTCAGTGCTAGTCTTTCACTTGTCCGCTCCTGACTACAGATATTCCCATTCTCCCTCTGGTCTCTATTTCCTTTCAGTTATGATCTTTTCAACGAATCTTTATTCCCTACAGCAGAAATATTTTATTATTTCCAGAACTCTCACTTGCTCTAAGGAAATCTATTTCAAGATCTTCTGAAGAATTGTGTCCCTACTCACCCTTAGAGGACCCCATCAATTTATTAGGTCCTGGGTAAAAAAAAAAAAATTAGAAACAATGCACAAGGCTAATAACGGTGAAATAACTTAATAGATATAAATGTTTCACAAAGGTGTTGCACAAGAAGAGGCTTATTAAGTAGATGTGTGAATCTGGAGGAGGAGAAAGAGTAATTCTGTTTAATAAGATGTTTCCAGAATTATCTTACTAATTTGCTGAGGTGCAGGTACAGGCCATCCAGCACTTATAAAGTAATTAGAAATCCTTGATAATTGTTTTTTTAATTAACATCAAAAAAATTTTTTTTAAAAAAACTGCTACCCATTCCCACTTCCCTTCTGGATTAATTGTGGTAGATTCAGGAAAGGCAGTTTATGCACAAGAGATTTTTCCAGTCCAAATTACAAGGTGAAGATGAGCAAATTGGATACTCCTGTGTAATTTATGAAGGCAGGAAGAGTTCCTTTATTCCCACCCCTTTTTGTGTTCCCAAGAAACCTGCTGACCATTTCTGACAAACTTTTGCTCCCTTATTATGGGAGAGAAGATCTCAATATAGACACTTGCTTTATCCTCGGCACTTAATGCCATGTTCCATCCTCCATTATTGAAGGCCACTGAGTCACATAAGGCCAACAAAGAGAATTCTGATCATTAGCAGTGATGACAAGGCCATCAGCATAGCTATAATGAGACCTGGTCCACAGAAACAAATAAGAATATTACTGTGATAAATCCAGACACTTCATACTGCAAGCAAATGACTGATCACTCAGAGAGCCAGAATTGTCCCCCCATGTGTTTAGGCTTCTATTTCATTTCATATCAGCATTCTGCCTGCCCCCATGTTCCGCTAAGCCAAGAACAATTCTCTCTCCCAAAGAATGACTGTTCTACCAAAATTGATCCCTTCCTCTCCATCAGAATCTTACCAAATTTTGAAGTTTACAATTAAAAGTGGCATCTACTGGGAAGTAATTTTCTTCTCTGAGAATTTCACCAGCTACTTGGCTTGACAGTACTCTGTGTCAGTTTTTAATCTTCCATATTCTAGTATGAGAAACAATACCACTGCTCTTCCATTCTATTTTATGCCTAGGAATTGAGATTTGCTTTGGGGTTAGAGGGAAAATGCAGGAAAGGGCCCAACCTTTTGCATATATATATATATTTTTTAAAAAAGGCAATTTGGAGAAATGTCAAATGTCCTATGTGTGTCATCTCTTGCTTCTTTCATGGCCACTGAAGGAAATGAAAGGCAGATTGTCACAATGGCAACCAATGATTCATAAAATAAAAATATATGCATAACTAAATGACCATACATCCTCATTTGTCCAAGGACAGCCTTGGCTAATGCCTACAGCTCTGACATAATTATTAAAAGTGGCCTTTTTCACCCTCAAAAATGTCCCAATTTGGACAATAAATTATATGGTGGCCATATTTAGAATCAAGTTAGAAGAGAGAAGCCTACAAGCTTCTTAAAGTGACCTTGTGAGTCAATATGAGGTTTCTGCTGGCACTCAACCTCAAAAAAGTACTTCAAGGACTAGGATCTTGTTTAATCTGTTTTTCCCAGGTTTTTGCCTTCAAGAATAAAATCTTTATAACTTCATAAATATAAAAATCATCCCGAACTACTCAAAGTTTTCAATCTAGCTAAAATCAACAGAGATTGAAAATATTAAATGACACATCACCAGTTTTCACCCATATTCATAGACCCAAAGGACTTGCCTAACTGACTCATATTCATTTATCCTTTTATCAGATATTTCCGTGAGTATGAGGGACTGTGCTAAATGCTGTGGTACACAGAAATCAAGCCAGACATGGACACAGCCCTCATTATAGTCTATAGAGAAGGTAAGAAATGTATATGATAAATGTCCACAAGCAGGAAAACTATGCAGTACTAAGTGAGCTTAGTGGGAGGGGAGATGAAATTGTTATCAGGGGACACAGATGTGTACTGGCATTGCCATCCTGGTTGTTAACATTTAAAATACTTCCAAATTCTCTACTTACTTAGGCCACAATCAACTACGATGTCCCAACATGAGGCCCCAAAGCAGGCAAAAGAGTCTAGTTAGTAGCATTGCTGGTGAGAAGAAAGGAGGGGGATAAATAGCTGCCAAGTAGACTGAGGCAGCTGTCAAGGCAGTGGGGAGCGTGGAAGCTAGAAAGGTGAAGGACCTGCCCACTCCCTGGGAACAGCCACGGTGTTGGTGGGCCTATAGAGGGTGGTGCTGGTGTCAACTTTGTCAGCAGTGGTCTGGACCTGAGCTCTTTCAATCAAGTCATCTAAGAAATGCTAGTTTCCAGATGCATTCCCATCCATAAAGCACGGGCAGCACACCCAGCTGCCTCCAGCTGCAGCAAAACAGCAGGTTCCAGCGGCCTGGTGACCATGTCATTTTATTCACTGTAGAAACACATTTATGTAATTGCTGTGTCATATTAGCCCCTTGATTTTTACCAAGGATCACTATAAGAAATGACCATATGAATACATCTTCTTCATCTTCTCTAAAGGCCACGATTAAAGATAGTTTCTTTTATTATAGCAATCCGGGATTAGAATCCTGTTAGAGTTTATTTCCGGGAACATTTTCTTCTTACCAACTGGCGTATATTCTTTTTTATTAGAAAATGAATACTACGTGATTCATGGAATTTCTTTATTGGCCTTTGTGACCTGCACAGGAACTGAATTTAACATGCAATTGCAGAAACTATCCTTAGCTTCGATTTCAGATCCAATAATTTCCTCCCCTCCTTTATGTGGCTCTTAGTACTTTAGCCTTATTTTAATATCATATTGCATATGTGAAACCCACATCAAATCTTTCTAATATAGGCAGCACACATCAAGTATCAGATATCTGTATGCATATATTACATATTTAAATATTTTGAAATCTTAAAATTTTCATAACAGTGTTAAACTGATGCAGTACTTACTCACCTTAACTCTCACTCCCTAACGGGCAGTCTCATAGGACTCAGAAGACTCCATCCTATCTTGAGTACCTACTACAGTTCTTGGCACATCTTTGTTGAATAATGGAGTAAATGAATGCCACATTGAAAGACTATTATTCTCAAGATTGTAATGGGGGAAAATGCCAGTATAATGATGTCAAAATACCTTCATTTACTAGTATCCGAACTAAAGATGTAATAAATATTGCTGAAAGCAAATTAATCATCATCTGTGACCAGGAAATATTCTTTGATTATTTGAGTATTTTACAGCACTTGATAGACAGGGATTTGAACTTCATTGAAACTTAAAAGGAAAATCCTGTCTGTAACTAGAAAGCAAAACTTTCTACTTAGCAGGAGGATGCCCAGTATGTCTGCATCTCAAGGAGCCTATTCATTTTCAGTTTCCAGGGTTGAGGTCCCCCTTTGGAACTACAGCAAATTAAGAGGTGTGCAGTTCTTGAAGCTTTATCTCTCTTACATTAATAAAGATTCATCATGTTTAAACATGTTAGCACAGCTAGCCCAGGGACGTGGGGTAGGATGCCAGCTCTAACGTGAAATTAGTTGTGTGAAGGCAGCTCTGTGAAAAATCGTGGAGAGAAATTGATTGAAAATGAAAATGAGGTGTCTTTTTAGGAAGATGGCCTAGAAGCCTGACAGTGTGAACTGACAAAATAAGGTTAAAAATATAATCAGAAAAGGCTGGCCTCTGTGAGATTCAAATAACCCATTTGCTACTCTCTACAGAGCAACTGCATTAAGAAGAAGAGAAATCATAGCTACCATATTGCACAGAAGATGGCTTTCAGAAAATGCTCTTTGTAGATGAAAACAAAAACAACAAGAGATTCTTTTCTTCAAAACCAGTGATATCTCTCTCTCTTTCTCTCTCTCTCTCTCTCTCTCTCTCTCTCTCTCTCTCGTGTGTACACACACATGTACACACACAGCTTTTACCTAACTCCCTCCATCTTTGACGTACCTAAGAACATATCCCTAAAGCTTTCTCAGCTCTCTGATGGGAGGTCTCCAGCAACAGGAGCCTGCTAATCTCCGCCTCCATTAGCTGTGAAGCTCAGCTCCCTCTCTTGTTCCTGCTTGTGTCAAGTGTTTACATTTATAACTTATTTTAACCACTTACCATGATGGCCTGTGCCTATAGTCATCCCTCATGATTGCTAAGGAGAATTAAGGCATTACCCGGGGTGCCAGGTACTCCATGTTCGTGGTGAGAACTGCCACGTGCCGGCTGTTAGGATGGAGAGTGGAACCTGCACAGTTGTCCCAAGCTCCCTTCTGAGGAGGACAGCAGCACACAGAGGGCACACACAGAGAATCAGAGCCACAGACCGCTTGTTGTGAGCAGTTCACAAGCTGCACGGTGAGTACCACTGCCTCGGGGTAAGTCGTTCTCACAAACAAGGAGTCAGGACCTCCGAGGGCCATACTCATTTGCTGTAATTTCTTCATGCCAGATAGAATTTCCTTATGTTTCTTCTCATGTTGTATTCAACTAAGATAAAACATTTGGGGCCAATTGCATTACTACAAATTCACCTTAAGGAACACCTATTCCATGTAGCTGTTTAAATTAATCATGATAATAGGAGGAGGAGGAAGAAGAAAAAATACTTTCTTGTTTGCTTATGTGATATGAATTTTATGGGCATTATCCCATCAGAGCCTTGTGCCTAGGAAGCCTGGATTATTTGTGTCCCCATTTTATAGTTTTCGGATAAAGAGCTAAAGTTTGAGCACTTGGGATTTTAAGCGTGGCCATGACGAGTCAAAGCTTAGTTTACCAAAAAGTGAGCATTTGTAAAACACAGACTGCTTTTCTGTAGCTCTCTTACCTTTAACCCCAAACGTGGCAGTGGGGCTCTCACCCACCCACCTGTCCCTGGCCATGCAGCACTGCCCTTCATTTAATTGATCATTTTTAATAGAAGGAAAAAAGATTATTACACAATCAGGCAAGACGTCTGTCTGTAAAGACATGCATGTATCTAAGTACTCAAATTTATTTAAGGATGTGTGTGAAAGCGATAGATGTTGTCAAAACACTATATAGCATAAGTCACGCTGCCTTTGGTGAGGGGTGTGTTTCTTACCTCAAGGGTCTGCTATGAAGCCATTAATCTAAAGAGGGAACAAAGCTCCAGGCACTCTCGGAGGCTGGATGTTACGAGTGGGAATCTGGGTATTGAGTGAAAGGGAAAGGCATTTCGTAATTTCCTTTTATCCCCTTCTCCCTACCCATGACCAGCTGACAAGCTGAATAGCTCCTGTGGGTGACTTGATCAGGAGGAGTGCGTGGGGGAGGCTGAGGCAGACAGCTCTCCCAAATTAGCCCGCTGCCAGTCTTGGTTGGCTGGCACTTTGACACCAACGTTAGGACGCAGAGCTTTACTGCAGTGGCACTTTGGCAGGATACCATTTCACAAGGCGCTCCCAGCTCCAAGAGGGAGAGCAGGCCTGCTATTACCGGATGCTTTAAATTCATGGCCCTTGCAAATGGGGAGATGTGTTTGTCAAGGCGTCCACATTTAAAAGAAACACTTGATGTTGACTTTTTGTGTGGGTGCAACTCACTTAACCCGCTGAGGTCTCACATGTCAGCTGAGAAAGAGCAGTGGTTAGCTGGATTCTAAAGAAGGAATGATAAGGATTATAAATTATCTTCTAAAACCCAAATTTACTCAAGAATGCACAATGGTAATAAACATTTATAAATGCCAAGAATATAAAGTATTTCGTGTGAAGGTTGATGTTAGATTGTACCTATTTGTCATAGGATTTCACTGGAAGCCTTTTAAGTAAATTCCTCCAGTTCCAACAAATAATGTGGAGGTTGACACAAATGCTGTGATGTGTTGCAGATGCTAGAAGCCCTCTAACACTGTGAGTGTGAGCAAGACCAGCAGGACCCTTTTTTAAGTTGTAAGCAGACACCATGGATCTCAAAGTGTGAAGGTTAAACCTGAGAGATGTAAAGTCACAAGACCAATTATAACATGAGAAATTAGTCTCACTGTTCTAGAGTCATAGTCTTTGAAAGTAAGGAGTTGACTTTAATCAAATTCAACTTAACAAATTAACCCAAGACATACTCAACGATGACTGTTATGGAATGAAAATTAGCCATAATTGGTAAGTAGTTTACAATATGATTAAAACTGTTATTACCTTTTCATCATCATATTTCTCACTATGATTCCTCCACTATTTGAAATCAACATGAATATAACCAGGCATTCCCAAACTTTGCGCCAACATGCCCCAGAATTCCACAGTGAATTCACCATGGGATAATTTTTAATTTTAGAGAGAGACACAGAGATATTCTATGTCTGTCAGAATATACCCCACACGCAAGCTGCTTGAGTTTGTTCCCAGTGTCAGTGTTAGATTGCCCTAGATTCCTTTTGGTGATATCACATCTTTGTGACACCGGGCTTCACAAAGCCGCTCTGAGCAAGTACCACACAAAAATCAGCGTAGGACGTGGAACAGAAACTGAGGCTAACAAGGTCTAATCTGATTCTAAAGTTTGAGAAGTTGTGCAGTGCTCTGTAGACACACATCTCATTTGTATATAAAATTAAACAAAAATGAAATTTAAAAATACATTTTTAAATTTATGTACGTCTTTAAATGGCCACTAAGTTTTTAGGATACAAATACTTAATAAATGGTTTGCACCCAACCATTAAATGGAACTGTAGCACATTTCTTTTGGCCTGAGAATGCTGAAAAAAAATGCTGAGACACTAAAAGCACTGCGAACCAAAAAAGTTTGAAAACCTCTGATGTAAAGTTTTTCTAGATCTTTCTCCCTTTCCTACACACACACACACACACACACACACACACTGATAAACACACTTAAAGGGTTTGCCTCTTTTTTTCCATTCAATGGATATTCCATAGATATGTATTGAACATCAAATATATGCTAGACACTGAATTAGAGGCTAGAGTGTGAGTACAACTGATAGTCTCTGTTTTCATGAAGTATAAGCTCCTGAGAGACAGGGAGCTAATGAACAAGTCAACAAACAAACACAAAATGCAAAGTGCTCTAAAGAATAAGAAAGGGTTTCTATCTAGATTTTGCTCTAACTGCAGGACCTCCTTTCCCATTTGCCAGCCTACAAAATTATGCTTGGCTTCCCTCCAAAAATCCCCGAGACGTTCTTACACCATACATGCCCACCTGCTCACCGACTGTAGGCAACATCATAATTAACACCCAAGTGGCATGAGAGAGAAGACCAGTGAGAAGGGTCTCTGGCCATATACATAGTCCTGAGGCAAGGGACAGAGGTGTGTGGGACAGGGAGTTTGGATGAGGTAAGAGGAAAAGAAAAAGGGGAATGAGTGGGGACAACCTTAGGACAAGCCACATCCTCGGGGAGGGCCCCTCGGACTATCTGCTACTCTAAGGGGCCAGCGGTTGCAGAGTGTGTCCCTTTCCACCCATCTGCTTCTGAGAGCAAAAAAAGAATACAATCAAAAGTCAGGAGGACACCACTGAAAAGAAATATGGGAGATTTGACATTTGGCTTAAATTAAGTCCTATTTGTCCTTGATGCTCAGACAAATAAAATGGTGCACCGAGAATCTCCTACACAAATGTAGGCTTTGCTGCTACCCATTCCTGCTCCTGACAGAAAGGATGCCTGGCAGTATGAAAGGCACCACCAATACAAAGCAGAGCTCATTTAGAGCCCGCAGGCCCATCGCTCCGCAGAGAGATAGGATTAGTATGTCCTTGGCAGAAATAGCTGTGTCTCCACATCCCTCACCAAAGAATCCCTGAGAAATTCAAGTAACGGGGAATTTCACCTAGAATCAAATTCTCTACCTCTCTGTATGCATCCTTACTCCAAAAAGATTGTGCTTTATGTGAGAAAGCCATGCCAGAACAAACTGTTGGTGAGAAGCTGCCTCTCCAAAAAGAGTGAGATTTCAGGACTCAGGTATCTTTCCTCTTTATTAGTCTTGTGTGATCTTGGCAGTGATACTTGATAAAGTCAGTCCTTCAGTGCCATCAGAGGAAGGATAGTATAATCTAAGTTAGAATTTAGAGCCTGTGAGGGGGTTTTTGTTAGACTCCTGTTACAAGAGGAGCGCAGGGAAAATGAAATGATCCCCTGCCTACATTTAACAAATTAGGGTTGTAGACTATCCTAGGCCATTAAGACTTAGAGCTGTGCAAATCACTCCATGCTTTCTCAGCAAGAGGACTAGAGCAATTTGTCTTACATGGGGAAAAAGTGGAAACGGAAGGACAGGAAAAAGGCAATTTGAAAGGTGGTGTGATCATCCGCCACCTCAAGATACTGAGACAATGCTGCTTGTGGTTTCTGCCCTGCTGCAAAGATAGCTGTAATTACGGAATAATCTGCCAGCCTGCGAAAGCTCATGAACCTTCTGGGTGGGAGCCATGCTTATTCCCTCATAGACGCATGGTGTGCGATAATGTTGGCCGTGCCTCTGCTATCAGGTGTTCTCAGCTGCTGGGGAATCATCTATACGGGTGTGTTCTCTTTTTTCATCTGAATCAAGAGTCCTGCACAAGGAAAGCGGGTTTCAAAAGGAAAAGGGCAACATTAACAAATGGAGGATTTTTTTTTTTTTTTTAGGGAAAAGAGTGAAGTTTTTATAAAGCACTATCATGTTCAGCACACACATTAGCATTAAATTGTATGCTGCCTGTTTTGTTCTCCACTTGAATTGTTGAAATCTAGAGCTGGACATGACCTTAGCCCTCATCTAGCCCCACTCCCTAATTTTAAAGATTTTAAGGAGAACACTATGGAGCCAGATTTTCAGATTTCTAGACTGGTGTTTGACCCTCTTCTGCCTTTCTCAAAGGACCTAGAAGACAGTTGAGTTTGAGATTTCAAATGTGCCTGTGTGTCTTCATAACAGTGCTTGAGTATTTACCCCCGATAAATTTTTAGTTTTCTTTTTTCTTTCTCCTAGAGGTTTAAGGAGAAATTGTAAGAATGAGGTAAATCCAGACAGAAAGTATGGTATCCAGGCTGTGGGTATTTTTCTTTTAAAAAATTAATAATAACTAGCAATTATTTAATGTTTACACTATTCCAGATACTGGGGATGAACAAGTGGGCGAAAGTAGACAGTGTCCCTGTGATCAAAGAGCTTATAACCTCTTAAGTCTAATAGAGTATGACTAAGTCTAATAGTGTATGACTTAGTGGAGTCATACACTATTTGTAAAAAGTAGAAACTGACATTTACTGTTTTTTATGTGCCCAGACACACTGTAAATACATTTATCGCATTTAATCCTAACAAAAAAAAATGTAAAGTGAATAAGACTCCCTGTATTGGCATCATCCCATTCCACACATGAGAAAAACCAAGTCACCATGAGTCAAGGTCTGCAAGGTTTGGCCAACAAAAATTAAGAGATGGGATTTCAACAGGGAATTTAAAGCCAGTCAGCTCCCATGAACTATGAATAGGAAACAAGATAGGAAATGCACAAATGCTATTAGAGAAACCCACAGTATTACATTCTCCCTTTCAAATAACTAGATTTATAACTTGAAACTGTTAACCCTACATCATGGACCTCATCAATCTGGCTTTTAAAAAAAAGTGAAATCTAATCTGAAATGAGAGAAATCATCAGAAAGGACAATATCCAGATCTAAAAGACATTTTGTGACAGTGGGACAAAACACTTCTCATTTAGGTCATGTTACCTTTTCATGGGCAAACTCCACGATGACTTATCCCTTTAGATATCGGGCAGGCATTGCCATCTGCCCACTTCATGGTCTGGGCAGCTCTCCTTCTTGTCACCATGCCATTAGAGGAAGCATCTTCCTATGAACCGTGCCTTTCTGA
This sequence comes from Myotis davidii, assembly GCF_000327345.1. Lineage (NCBI taxonomy): Eukaryota > Metazoa > Chordata > Mammalia > Chiroptera > Vespertilionidae > Myotis > Myotis davidii. The sequence continues at coordinate 14,827,976 of NW_006299705.1, forward strand.
ACTTAAAGGTAGGGTGATATACTGTCCTGGATTGCCCAATACTAAGGCATTCCCCCAAAACACAGACTTGCAGTTCTGCAACTGTACAGTCCCAGGTTCTCCCTACTCATGCCTCAGTCTGGCATCTGGGTGCATGTGGAGCTTAGACAGCCCACATGGGTGAAGCAAATTCTAGCCCTGCTCATCTCTGGGTATCCAATTCTGTCTTCATTGACTCCACGGCTAATCTGAGCTGGTGAAACTTGTGGTGCTTTTTCTTGGCAGCAATAGCACCCAGTAACACCACTCTGGTGAACTGAGCCATCTCTCCTAATTCCAGGGCCTCTTTGGACTATAGATTGCCTGAGCTCTGCACGTGTCTTTCATTTGAGCCTCAACGTGCGCAGTCTGCTCTGCAGCCGCCCTCTGCCACAGGTCACTATGACAGTCACCTTAGTAACTGCCTTGGGAATTAGCCAGCCAACAGCTTCAGCTCCATCCCACACATCTGAGATCATGTCGCAGGCTGTGTCTGCCTGAACAAGCCATCCGGCCATATTTCCTCTGCTGCAGCCACCTCCTGCTGGGAAGGATTTTCTATGAGAAACTTCCTCCCAGAATTCTAAATACCAAACATGCACACTGACCCTCTGCTGAGTCTTCAGTCTGAAGCCATGACCCACAGGCTCACTACCTCTCCCACTGCCACTGGGGGTTTAAACCCCAGAGGTAAGCCTGGACATTAATGTCTCAGTTCCTGCATCTGCCCCTTCCCTCTTTCTAGCACTCCCTTCACCATCAGAAGGCTTTATACTTCCCCTAATGAGAACTTTGCTTCCATGTGCTCCGTGTCTCTGTAGTGGAACTGGCGTGTGGAGTGAAGCTTACGGAATTGAGAAAACCCTTCTACTTAAGAGCGTTGTCTCTATTCTGAAGGATTCAGCCTGAAACTACAAATGCTATTGGTTCAGTGGGTAAGGAGTTACTAAGCAACTTGCTGAACACATCAGCAATACTTTCAAAAACATTAACCTCATTATGCTTTTTCAGTTGTCTTAATTTGGCACTGGCTTTCTTATTTTTTTCCTCTATTCTTTACTATTATGATAGCAAGTGAATCTATGGCAACATTGCCTTCATCAGATTGGCACAGGAGGACAGTAAAAGCCTCGCACTTGAAGGAGTGTGACATGTAAAATATTATCTTCCCCCTACCCTACCAGCTACAAACTACCCATTAAAATAGCAAGTGAACCCTGGCCAGGGTGCTCAATAGTTAGAGCATAGGCCTGCACATTGGACGGTCTCAGGTTCAATTCCTGGTCAAGGGCATGTAACTGGGTTACAAGTCCAGTCCCCAACCTGAGTCAGGGTGCATATTGGAGGCAACTAATGGATATGTCTCCGTCACAATGTTTCTTTCTCTCTCTCTCTCTCTCTTCCTGCCCCCCCCCACTCTCTCTAAAATCAATGGAAGAAATATCAATAGCAAGTGAAAGATATCCATGTGACTACCATTAAAACGGGTTATTTACATTCATTTCTTAAATAGGCTTTTTATTTTTTCTGTCATAGGAAAAAAACAAAGTTTTTTATAAGTATGATAAGACCCCTTATTTTCCTCACCAATAATTTCTGTTTCAGATACAATGCTGTATCTTGTGATGGTTTTTCCACAAAATATTTGACACAGAATATTACAGCTAACTGGGCCCCAAGAGATCATCTGGTCCAGTCCTTTTTAAACATTTTTTTAAACTAGCAGAATTATGAAATATTACCTTTCCCCCCAAAAAAATCTTGCTCCAAATCCCATATTGAACAAGCAATGGTACTATACCCTGGTTGAAACAAGGATAGAGTGTGGGTGCCTCGCCCCCTGGGGCCTCTGATACGTGGGCACAGCAGAATCCGAAAGGGTCCTTTTGTCAGGCATTGCCAGCCACCAGTGAGGGCCAGGAAACCCACATCCAGAGAAGCCTCTCACCTCCATGGGTCACATGGCAGGTTCAGCTTCTTGACCTCCACCATTCATGCTTGGATACATTTTGGAGTATTTTAACCGAGGTTTGGTGTTTTATTAAAGGTTTGTGTGTGTGTGTGTTTTGGGGTGGGGGCAGTGTTGTTTGCTTTTTGTTTGGGGGGTTTTATGCGTAGTTAAATGTTTTCCAGTTATTTCGGGAAATAATTTTTGTTTTCGGTTTAGTGGTGATATAACTTTAAAAAGAGAAAGTGATTTGATTTTTAACAAATCTGTATTCAGAAAAAGTTATTAAAACAAAAATACAACTATTTACCAGCACCTCTTTCAATAGGAAGTTCAAAAACTAAGATCCTGAAACAAGCCAAATGAATCCCAGAGAAATTTCAAGAAGATAGTTTCCCACTTCAGCCAATCATTGTTTGACATAAAGCAAGTAGAATAGAGTTGGGGACTTAAACAATAAAATCAGAATAAAAAAAAAGTTAACCTGGTTGTCCAGGTGACAAAAAGGTGACAGCCACAGGGTTGGGGGGATTTTCTCTCTTTTCATTTCTGAGATTTGAACATGCAATAAGTTGTCTTATATTTTAGAGGACTTTGTGCCAAGCTTTCAACTTCAGGAACTACGAGTTTTCAAAGCCATGGAAGATTGATTTCATGTTTTTCTTTTACAACATTTTGATGTGGACTTGGCGAAGAATGAGGTTCCTGTGCTAATTTCCTCTTGCTCTATGTAATTAGTCAGCATTTGAAATGAGGTAACAGGATATAATTGTCTACTGACCACCACAAGCCCATTTGTTTATGACACACTCTCCCGGCTTTTAGATGTACAATGTTATTACCCACCTCTTCATGTGTGTCACTGTCTCTTTCCTCTTTTTTAATTTCTCCAGTTCTCCTCTCCTTACTCCCCGCTTCCTTTGTGGGCAATACAAGAAAGCACTTTTCTTTCCAGCTGGCAAGGCATTAAGGAGGTCTGAGGAGGGTGTACAGAGTGACTTACACACTCCCTGGAGGCCAATTACACTTGGAATCCTCCTGATCTGCCCTGATCAGGGAGTGGGGCTTCCCCTCACAGCCTATTGTGCTCGTTCTGAGCCACCTGATCAGCCAGGTCCTACCCAATATTTAAATTAGGGCATCACCAATCCTGGACCCATGTCAGGGCCTCTAGGTAACACTGGGGAATAAATTAACATTCTGCTCTTCTTCCAAAGCCACATGAACACCATTATCAGAAAAACATCAGCAATAAAGGGGACTGTTATGAAAGTCTCAAGAAGAAAGGGGATGAAATAGCATCATGTAAATGTGTGCCGTTGCACTGTGCCTTCATACAAAAATTATATGCTACCTTTGTTGGTTTGGTGGAGGGACGATTAAAATTTCACATAGCATCACGTTATGTAGCTAGTAATGTAAGCTTACTGCAAACAGTTTTTTTAAGTTTGCCAAATATAGCAAAGGAGGAAAAGAAGAGAGGGAGAGAGGAAAGGAGGGAGGGAAGGAGGGAGAGAGAGAGAGAGAGAGAGAGAGTTAGTGATCAAGCCAGTTTAGAGGAACACTTGCATTCTAAAGCAGCCAGGAAAGAAAGGCTATAGGACAATGACTAATAGGCAAGTTAGCAGACATCAAACAAACTGGCTTTGAGTAAGAATTATGTGAGAAAATATATGTTTCAAAATCAATAGCAAGGCACTTTACAGAATTTTGGAAGTAAAAAGAAGGACTTGGAATTTATTGAGGACAAATCTTGGCAGGACACCATGATGAAATGCTTCCACTTACAGCACACACACAAAAATCCTTTGCTGAGACATCCTGCCTTCTTTTTGTTTTGTTTCCCAAGACAATTTGTGATATTGCTGCTGAAATTGCGCGGTGAATTTCCACAATAAGTTTCATAGTCCTTCTCATTCAAAATACATGTCTATTATGTAATTGCATCTACCTATATAGCACCCATTTTACTTTCACTACTTTTATAACTTTTATAGTGTCCTGAAATGATAATAAGAGGAGGGAGTGAAATGGTATTCTTTCAATCATTCAAACAGCTTTTAAAATAGGCAACAAAAACATTTTTAGGTAGACTGTATTGTCATTCTTCTCTCAAAAGAAACTGTAGATAACAATAATGTGAAATAATATTCAACTTGCTATTATTTTATAAATGTACAAATCAGAAATGATTACTTTTTCATTCTCTAATAAAAGGACAATACAGTTAATATAACTTCCAGAATTTTAGAAACATTAAATAAATTTATTCTAAAAATGAAAGTAATCAAATTTTATGCTGATATCAGAGTATATTTTGCATCTTTTTTTATAAATGAATTTTTAAAAACTGCATACTCATCTTAATTTTTATTATCTTTCTGCAGAGCCCAGATTAAGTAACAATAGCAGTAAAACAATGCCAATAATAAAAATAACCAAAATTACTTCAAAAGTATTTTAAATCTAATTCAAATTTATGACATTAGAGAAATCCTAAGATATGTGAATCTTATTAGTTTAAATTTCTGCTCCAAAAGTACTTAGATATATTTTATCACAATTTATGTTTGTAAAATAGTTATTTAATATATAAAGAGTTCAGATAAACTAATTTTAAAAGTAGCATCTCAACAGATAAATGGGCAAATATATGAGAGGAAGTAAATAAATAATAAACATGAAAATATTTCATTCTTACTAGGGATTACATAAATACAAATAACATCAATAAGATATTTATAACAATCAAATATACAAAGACTTAAAAATGAAATTGCTGATGAAGGCATAGTGAACAAGCAATTTGACCATCGATAACACCAGCCTTAAAATTTTTCATACCTTTAGTTAAGTTTGCTTCTTGGACTACATATTAAGAAACCAATACAAAATTCAGGCAAAAATTTATATACAGCAATTTTTCTTACATATTATTAGTGTATCCTTACTTAAAGGATAATAGAATAGTGGCTTTATGGATTACACTGTATAATATGCACTATTATGCAGCTACCAAAATCAATTTTCAAGAAAGTTTTGTGGAATGCTTATAACATGCTCTTAAATTTTAAATGCAAGATTTAAAACTGGGTATACAGATGAATTCCAATCATATATACATATATATATATATGTGTGTGTGTGTGTGTGTGTGTGTATGTGTGTGTGTGTATATATATGGAACATTAATTCTTAGAATTCCTGCAGACTGCTATGAGGAAGCTCAAACAGTCCCAAGGACAGGCTCAAAGAGAGAAGGGCCAAGAGCTCCAGTTGGGCCAAGTCTTATGCAGCCATCCTGTCAAGTTCCAGACCTGTAAGGAAAGCCATCTCAGACCTTCCAGACGAGCCTATTTGCCAAGCAGAATGTCACCTAGTGACCTCGGGCAATGTCATAGAGAAGAAGAAATGCCCACTCAGTCCTGACCAAATCTCAGATCCATAGAACTTTGAGGTACAATAAGGATATTGTTAATAAGCTAATATATAGATATAGATGTGGATATGGATGAAGATACATAGGTGGGAATCTAAAATAAATGACTTGAAGAAAATACTCTAAAATAGTAGTAGTGATTATCCTTGGATGGGATGTTTATCAATAATTTTTAATTTGCTTTTGTGCTTACCAAGTTTCCAATGATAAATATGTAATACTTTTATTAAAAAATGTTTTTAAAAGAGAAAAGTGCATTAATCATTATTGTTTAAAACAAAACACATCTGTGACATAATATATCCAGAGAAAATATGGCATTTTGGGATTTAAAAAACTTAACCAAGTTATTATAATTTAAAAAATAAAAAAGTTTTGCTCTAACCAGTTTGGCTCCATGGATAGAGCGTCGGCCTGCAGACTGAAGGGTCCCAGGTTCGATTCCGGTCAAGGGCATATGCCTTGGTTGCGGGCACATCCCCAGGAGGGGGTGTGCAGGAGGCAGCTGATCAATGTTTCTCTCTCATTGATGTTTCTAACTCTCTATCCCTCTTCCTTCCTCTCTGTAAAAAAATCAATAAAATATATTTTTATAAAAATAAAAATGTTTTTCGTAAATGTTTGCTACTTAAGAGTATCTCTCAAAGAATCTGATCAAATTCAGACAATAGCAAATGATCATTTTAAACATGGGTGATGTTAAGCTCTGAGATCTTCAGTGATGATAACGTACTCACATACCACAATCTACTTTGGGGTTAGTGAACCACGTTATTCAACCATCAGTTCATGGGCATTTCTAGTTTTGTTCACTAGTTTCATTTTAAATTCCCAAGATCTGAATTAATTGCAGGTGTCCACTTCCAACAGGAGTGTAGTCTTGAAATTATACATGTCAGTGCATCTCTTACATCATGTCACATCCTGTTATGTTTCTTTTCACCATAAACTGGCATAACACAACATGACACATGCACAAAAATACATTAACATGTTGTGAGACATCAAAAAATGAATACTAAATTTTAGCAGATAATATGGTACAGATACTTTGAGTGATCTGAATTCTTTTGAGCAACTTGGTTTATTTTATTAAAGTTGGTTCTTGAAAAAGCTGGTGGTGAAATTGTTGTAGTTGATCCTAGGAGGCTTCTACTTAAGTTTGAAGGTTCAAAATGTTACTTGAGAACTTAGCATAGGGGAAATATTTACATTTAATCAGATAGTATTGGGGAATGTTTTTGTATAAGCAACTCAAACCATCAGAAAAGTATGTAGGATTTTTATTTTAATGGAATAATGGGCATGGCTTCACAGGACAAGAGCACTATTACAGAAAGAATATTGTTTTAATGAACTGTACAACCATGAGGCAGGATTTACAAACAACATGCTCACAATGGCCAAGTGGTCAAAATAAACAAATAATAGAAGAAGGCCAGGCAAGGATCCCAATAGACAGGACAAGGCATGCCTAACGGTGTTCAGGTCCAGCCTATTGTTGCTTTATGGAAAAATGTGGGCCCAACGTCCCAGGTCTCCCTGCTCTTCAAGAGAAGAGGTCAGTGCAGATGTTCAGTGTGTGGAATATATTAATTTTCAAATGTTGGCAACTAATTCATAGTTTTAACATATGACACAGGTTAAACAAAACATACCAGTGAGCAGGAAAGAGCCGCCCAGGCTATACAGCAGACTAACTTTGCCCCACGATTTTCAATATGAACAAACCACCCTTATGTCTGCTGCTCAGACATAGAATAATGCTAACCACAAATAAAGCTTAAACATTCCCATTGGAGAGTCAAAGCTTTGTCTGAAAGTAATTTTATACCCACATGTTCCAAAACGTACTGTGAACCCAAAATTCCCAGCTATCCTTTATAGTAACTTCCACTGATTCTGCTAAAGGGCCTGGGGACAACGGACCCAGGAAAGGGGGAGAAGTAGCTCTTTGAATTCACAAAGCCTTTGAATTATAAAAATTGTAACCTCGTTTTGTAACTTTCATAAAAAGATAGCCCACTCTGTAGACTTGCAATTACAGTGACATTTACTGATGAGCTCTCCCATGCCAAGTACTATGCCAAGGGTGGGCATACAAAGATGAGCAAAGCCTTGTCCAGCCTTGTCAACAAATCTCTGCCAAATAGTGTGATTCCTGCTCTGCAAGGGGAGAGAGCAAAGCAGACTTCCCTAAAAGAGAGAGGGACCAAGTCCAAGTGGCCTGGAAGAAGAAAGCTTTGCAGAAAAGGAGACACTTGAGTGGGTCCCCCCCTGAGGACTGGAAGAATATGGCCAGTGGGGAGGCCTGCAGGTACAGAGCCGTAAATTACAACCCGTGCGCTGCGAGAATTTTTAAAACATGCCATACCTGACTATTTAGTCAGGAGCACTGACCTCTTTTCCCTTAGATTGTCAAATAAAAAAAAAATGACAACAGCCAACACAACAATAGCCGTCTGGTGTGAATGAATCAAAATTAAACCTAGTTTTGGTCAGATTGACAAAAAAAAAAGGCATTTTTTGGTGTGCCACAGAATTTTAGCAGTTTGTGTGCTTCATAAGATGAAAAGGGTTGAAAATTGCAAAATTGCTGGATTATAGTATTAGATACTTCAATTTTGATTTATAGCATGGATAAATGAAAAAGCAAATTTCTTAAAACATGGATAAATAATGTGTAAGTTAATATTACCTCTATTTACATTTCTATTATCAAAATAAAAATGATTTTATTTATTCACACAAGTTTATAAAGAAAATTATTAAGTACATACATTTTAAAAAATGGTAAAAGGAAAAGTCAGTCTCACCTGACTATCACTTAATTGCTGACCTACAAATGTTGAAACATAGTTCGTTAACATTGGGCCAAACTTGACACCAACATCTAGAACTTTTCTTATTGAAGATCTTGTTTAGACTGTCTCATCAATAAAATTGTTCCACCGAGCCCCATATTAGTGAGGTTCCAGCGGAGACTTATTCGTATCTTTTTTCTTTCAATGCAGCATTAAATAAAACCAGGTGTGAAAGTTCAGTGTTCAGGTTATACTCTGAGTACAAAACCACTCCAACTCCCCGTGGGCAAAGGGCAGATAAAATCTGCCCAAGGACAAGCTCAGCTAAAGCCTCCATCTTCACGAAGTTGATCAGACCTGAAGGTGTGTTCTTCCTAGCACATAACTCTCATCATCTCAAACATCACACTGGCTCCCTTTTATCTCATCTGCCTTCCAAATACAACAGAATCTAAGTCTTCATCCCCCTTTAAAGTCAAACTGGATGTTATTCTTTCCCACACCCTGGGGGACCCAGTTACAATTCTTGTTTTATTTCTCACCAAATCTCTAACCTTGGCTCTTTCTCATCTGCCTTCAAATCAATAGGAACTTCAAAAGCCACTTTAAACAAATATGCCCTTGACCTCCAATTTATTCCAATTACTATTGTGTGTTTTTCTTTTTTCTTTTTGCCATTTTCAAGTGAGTGATCTCTACTCCGTGTTTCAATTTCTGCCATCTCCTATAAAATGGTTTTCCTATAACAATGCCCCTAAAAAAAAATACCTCCATCTGAGAACACAAGCTCTCTCCCTCTCAGTACCTGCAGTGACCTTTCCTCCATCCTCAGATCATGCTGAACTTGTGAGCTGCATGTGGCCCTGGGACCATGCCTCCATACGGAAATAGCATGCTCCTCTTCCTACAGCTAAAATTGCCCCTGGCATTTCCCCCATGGCTCCTTTTCACTTTATCATTTTATCTGTGGATGTTTCCTAAACTTGGTCTTTTTCTTCTGTTTGGAGAACAACATTTCTGAATTAACTTTTATATGTGCAGATTAAGCATCTAATTTTTATTACCACTCTGGGGTTTTCACCCAAGTTCTAAACTCATATTTTCCTGTGCTCACAGAGCACCATTTTTACAAAAATGGCATGTCAGAAACCAAATTCATTTTTCTATAATCCAGACTCTTTATAAACCAGCTCAATTTTAATATCAAAATTTGCTGCTTCTCACAGATTAAAATCTTAGAATCATAAATTAATTCTCTTCCTTTTACTCTAGAACTCAAACTCTGATCACATTCCTTTAGACCCTTATTTGCAATAATAATACTGAAAAAACTAAGATATACATATGTAATTCCTTGAACTCATGTCATCATTTCTATTCCTCCTAACATCCCCCCAATTAGAACCCATCGTAATTAAATTACTGAAACAGCTCTCTTACTTTATTTTCCTTCCCCACTTACTTATTTCCAATTCATCCTTCCACATACTGCTAAAAAAGTATTTTGATTCTTGCCATAACTTTTAAATGTTCATTATAATTTGTATGAACTATTGATGGTCCAGGCATGCACATGTGCTTCTGATTTATTGGCTAGGCATAACTAATGGTTTATTTTCCTTCTGGATCATGAACCATTGATTGTAAAGGTAAAAATGACCACCTGTGAGGTCTCCTGGTACCTCCATACTGATCAGGATAATTTTGGCTTAGCCTACAATAGCAATCAACCCCAAAATCTTAATGCTTCCAAGCAAAAATCAGAATTTTAGAGAACCTGCTACTATGTATTTGACATCTTCCCAGTACTTAAAAACTTGTGAAGAGATCAGCGATGATATTCACCAAATGTGATCTTTAGATATTGTCTAATGAAATGTGTCAACAAACAGAAGATCTGCAAATTTAGTAAACACATATTTTCCAAATGATCAAGGCATGATGTTCTGAAATCATGCATAGGTAAAAGATTCATTCAAACTGCAAGATAGCCAATGGATTTTAAGGAAGCCAAGTACAAAAGGCTGGTTAATATTTCAGATTCCTCATTGCAACACTTTAAGAAACTACCACTAGCCAGGTTCAAAGGAGAATATCCACAACTCTCCAAAAGGCAATTAAAATACTCTTCCCATTTCCAACTACATATCTATGGAACATCAGATTTTTTTCATATCGTTTAATGAAAACATTATGTCACAACAAAGTGAATGTAGAGGCAGACATGAAAATTCAGCTATCTTCTGTTAAGTCTCACATTTAAAAGATATGAGAAAATGTAAACTATGCTACTCTCCTCACTAAATTTTAAAGAGGTTTGGAAAACATAGTTATTTTCATAAAATACATGTTATTGCTAACATATATTGGTTTGCTATTATTTTTTAATTAAAAAATTGTAAACTTTTTTCTCTATTTAAATCTCTACTAGAGTAAACATCAATAGATATAATCCACATAAACAAAAGGTAGTCAGATTCCCAATACTTATTAATAGTGTTAACGAGCCCTGACACTAAAAAGTGTGAGAATCATTGACCTACGCCTTCAACTTTATTTTTTCTTTTTGTCCCTGTGAACAAGCGGTCCCTTTTTGTTGCCTGAACTAAACCTTTTACTGCTGATATATTACATACTTTTTATTTATTTGGTCATTTAGATTTTTGTTTATTTATTGCTTCAGGGGCTAGTCATTTTATTAAGCTCTAAATTAATTCTACCAGTTTTTTCAATTAATTGTTTGGATTTTTAGGTCTACAATGACATCACTGGGAAATCATGAAAACTGAATCTCCTTTCTAAACGACGGCTCTAGTCCTATTTGTTTATGTCATTGGCCACTACTTCCAAAACAATATTAAGTAATAACAGTGTGGCATTTTCATCTTATTCCTAACTTTATTAAGAATATCTCCAGTGTTTCTTAGCAAAATAAGATAGTGGTTGTTGGTTTGTAATGCAAACGCTCACAATCTTGGCAAAGTATCTTTCTGGTCCTCATTTGATAATAATTTGATCAGAAGAGATGTTAAATTTATTTAGATTAGGCGGGGGGTAGTAAAAAGAATAATGACTCCAAAGATGTCCTCATCCTAATCCCCAAAACCTGCTACTAGATTGCTTTGCATAGTGAAAGGTACTTTGCAGAGGTGATTACATTAAAGGCCTTCATGTGGGGAAATTATCCTGTATTATCTGGGTGGCCTCATTATAATAAGTATCCATATAAGACGGAAGCAGGAGGTCAAACTCAGAAGACATGATGACAGAAGTGGCTGTGAGAATAAGAGGAAGGGGACAGGAGCCAACGAATGCTGGAGCCTTTGGGGCTGGAAAAGCATAAAAACGGATTCTCCCCTAAAGCTGCCATAAAAAAATGCCATCCTGTCGACACTTTCATTTTAGGACTCCTGATCTAGCAAACTGTAAGATAATAAATTTGTGCTGTTTCAAGCCATTGACTTTGTGGTGATTTGTTACAGAAGCAATAGGAAGCTAATATATTAAGCATCACTCATATTACTTTTACTCTGCAACCTATGACATAATTAATTACTATTTTGAGAATTAAATGCCGGTTTTGGTGTTTCATTATTTTAATATACTTCTACATTTTATTTTCTGACATTTTTGAAATATTTGCAGCTGTGTATTACACAACAGTGAGAGTAAGCTGTAGTTTGTACTGCTGTACTAACTTTGTCATATTTTGTTATCAAAGTTTACTGGCTTCATAAAATAACTTAAGAAATGTTTTCTCTTCTTTTATGCTTATATTCTATCGGAATTTCTAATCCCTGCAACTTTGAACACACAAATCTTAAAACCTGAATTTACTTCTTAATTTTTTCACAACAGTGGTAGGTTTACTTAAATTTTCTGCCTCTTTTTGATCAATTTTGGTAACTTACGCCTTGTCAGGATCTTAACCTATTTCATTGAGAATTATAAATTCATTAGCACAGAGTGGTATGTAAAATTCTCTTAATATTTTCAAACTCTCTCATCTACTGATATATATACTGATAGATCCCCTTTTTTGACTTTTACATTTAGCTTTCCCTTTTTTTTTGTTCTCGACTAGATATGCCAAATGTTTTTCTAATAGTTTTTCTGCCTTTTTTGCTGTTGTTTCCTAAAAATAAATTGCTGATTAAATCAGTTCCTGAGTTTCTTGTTATTGCTTTGTTGATTTTCTTCAAAATTTTGGGGTTAACTATTAAATTGATTGATTTTCACTGTCATTGAATAAGTAAGGAACTCCAGACTATAAATTTGCCTTCAAAACATTACTTTTGGAATACAACAGGGGTTTAATTTAAAAAGTTGTCCTTATCTTTCTAAATAGCTCTTTAGGAAAATGGTCTGATTTTTGTTTCAATTTATACAATTAAATTATATCATTGCAATGCCATTTAAAAATAAGCTTACATAGTTTCTACTCCTTTCCTTTAATTAAGATTTTGAAGGCGTGTGTTTACTATATAATCACTTTTTATAAATGTTTCTGTGGCATTAGCAAAGAAACTGTTGTTTCTATAGAATACAGAGCTTTTCTACAGATATATATGTATGTTTTATAAAATGTTTAGTGTATACATACCATGTATCATATATAAGACATAGATATAGATATAATTATTATACTGAGTGCATTTCTCAAGTCCTTTAACTTACTTATATTTTTACTTTTTTTATCTGTCAACAAGAATAGTGTATGATTGTGTTTGTCAGTCACTCCATGTATTTCTAACACTTAAGCTGTGTATAGTTTGATATATCTTTATTACATGTTTAGTTACATTTTTCATGTATATATATGAAACTAATATATATTTAGTTACATGTTTCATGACTGTTTATAACGTTATTGCATATATTAGCTTTTATCAATATAAAAGCATCACATTACATGCTTTTTGTTCTAGAATTCTGTTTTGTATTAAAATTATATAGCTTCCTCTGTTCCTTTTTTTAACAGTCTGATGCATCTTTGTCTATAACTTTATAGTTAGCATTCTCTTTCATGTTGTTTTATATGTCATCCAAAAAATATATTTAGAGAAGTCTACAGCCAGCCTAAATTTTGTTCTTTATAAGTAACATGATTTTCCTGCTAATGCTTCTGAGAATTTTGTTCTATTTTAAAATAAAATAATTTCACCAATATATGTATAGTGAAATTAATATTTTAAGTACTTCATGAGCTATTTCTCTTTTAAAAATTCAGATCTTACTTTTGCTAATAAGTATTTTTCTGTTATAGCTATGCTTATTACTTTTTTTCATCTACTCTGTTCTCTCTTTTTATATATGTAGGTTGGGTCAGATAGGTCTGTCTATATTACTAATTTTTTCATTATCTTTAATTATTTATACTTTATCTGAAATTATAATATTTTATCACCTCTATTTCTTTCATTTTTTTTTATTTTGTTAATTTGATTTTCTTTCTGCCAATTTTTTGTAGCCTGCTTCCCTTCAAGTTACTAATTCAACAGTTGTGTTTTTTATATCTACACAATACTTCCATATCTCAATTTTGTTCTATCTTCATAAGTGCTTGTTAAAATCTAATAAATAGTTTTCTAATCTCATTGCAAAAATGAATCAGAAATTTTCTATAATTTTTTCATATTTCAGAACACAGATGTACTACAAAGACTATACCCTCTATCCTTGATTCTACAAGGAAGTTCCATGCTTTTGATCTCAAGTAACTGCCTGCTAATATTTATTGCCTCAGGTAGTAATCTATTCAATACCAGCCTTCTGAAGGAAGGAGCCCCAGTGTGTGGTGTTATGCAATATGTGGCCATCCTTCCCACAGCCTGACTTCGATTTTTAGGACTCTGAAAGAGGAAAAAGAATATTTTGAACAGACCTGAGAATACTGGTAATATCAAACCAATATAATATAATATTTAAAGAAATGGAGATACTATTTGAGCAGAAAGTCATATTGTGTACACACACCTTTTCCCCCTCCCACCTAAAGTCCTTGGAATGATAGAAAATATACTTTCTAAATGATTTCATGTATAAGATAAATGAGAGTGCCATTAGTGGACCAGAATATCTCAAGAATTATTGACAAACATAACCAATGACATGTGCAAGAGAGAAAAGCAACCCCAGGGTGCTCTGGGCTTAGCAAGAAATGTACCTGGAACTCATTCAGTTGATTGCCGATTGCCCAGAAGAGTGGGTGGCAGGGGCGTTTACCTGAAAGCTGCAGCTAAGGTCTGGAAAGGCAGCACTTTGGCCCACATAGCTCACAATGCCCAGGAAGAATGGGAATCCCTTATTCCTAGAAGAACCTGTACTATGCATACACCAGTATGTATGGTCTGTCCCCGAGAATCACCAGACACAATCTATAAATTGTGAACAGGGATATTTACACACAAAGATGAGCAGAAAGATAATCACCAAACATTTGAAGAAGCCATCAGCAGGATAAAGACAACAAAATCACCAAATAAAGAATTAACAGCTGAGAATTAAAAGTTTGCTTAGCAGAGCAAACATTTCAGGCATATGCCTATAACTAGAGGCCCGGTGCACAAAAATTTGTGGGGGTATGGTCCCTAGGCCTAGCTTGCAATCAGGGCCATCTTCCCCGGCTGCTTGCAGCTGGCCCTGCCCCCTGCTGCTACCCACCTGGGTTCCCAGTTTGCCATTGGGTGATTGGAGCCTAACGAAGGAGAGAGGGAGGAACTGAGAGGTTGGCTGGTCCTGCCCGCTCATGGCCCCACTCCCGCTGCAAGTTGCCCTCTGTGTGTGGGGTGACCCATGGGGTGGGGGCCTTGGCCTGGTGCAGCCCACATCCCCCACCACCCACCCCAGTTCCCCATTCACCATCAGGCGATGGGAGCCTGCTGGCTAGGGAAAGGGACCCAGAGATGATCAGTGCACCTCATAGCGACTGGTCGAATGGTTGTACTGGTCATTCTGCCATTATAGTCACTGGGCTTTTATTATATAGGTTAAAATTTAGGT
>NW_006299705.1:14843540-14866882 GCF_000327345.1 Myotis davidii
CACTGGGGTGCCTGGCCAGTCTGGGTGAGGGGCTGAGGGCTGTTTTCAGGCTGGGGGTGACTGAAGCTCCCAACCGCTCCTTTTTTTCTTTTTCTTTTTTTATTCTGGGCCAGCTTTAGCTCTGGCTCCAGCTCTTAGGCCTCCGCTCCTTAAAGCAGGTATCTTGTTTGTTTCGGTTCTATAATCGAAACTGTATCAACTCCAGCTCTGAGATCCCAGCTAGCTGAAAGCAGGTTTCTGGGGTTTTGTTTAGCTTCTATATTTGTAACAATGTTTCAAACTGCAAGCTCAGAGGCCAGCAAGGCAGGCAGGGAACGTTGGTTTCCTCTGTCACTGAAGCAAGCAAGCCTCATGTTAGCTTCAAGCTGCCTGGCTGCCGGCCACCATCTTGGCTGGCAGTTAATTTGCATATCTCACTGATTAGCCAATGGGAAGGGTAGCAGACGTATGCTAATTACCATGTTTCTCTTTTATTAGATAGGATGGTACCAAACCCAGAGGCTCATATAAGAAAGTTATAGTAAACACTTCTGAAAACAGATAATCTTCATGAGCATAGAAAAATAGGGAAATGTAAAAGCCTACCCAACATATTCTTCGAGAGTAGAAAAATCATGATAGCAAAACTTGGACAGGGATGAGCTAATAAAAATTATAGTCCAATTTCACTTATTATATAAATTCAATAATTAGATGAATCCTACAAAATAAAACATTGTTATCAAGTAGCATTTATCACAGAATAAAAGGTTGATGTAACACTATGGAATTTACTGCAATGATTCAGTATAAGAAGTAGATTAAAAGAAGAAAATTATAAGATAACCTCAATCAATGCAAAGAATATTTAATAAAATTTAACTCCCATTGTTGATTTGAAGTGGTGATTAAATGCTTCTGCCACTCATAAACCCTATCATCCACAAAAATAAGTCCATTTTTATTGGGTCATTAACTACCATAATCCCCACTTACAGAGGACAGCTACTGCTAATTTTCTAAAGAATTTTGGTATTCCCTGATCAATGTATTTCTCAAGGCCTCATTGAAGAAAATGCTCTCTGGACTTCTTGAGAAATGTTAAAGACTGTATGAGTAAGTTACACATAATTCTGCTGCAATATTTCTATCCATCCAATTATTTTTATTCCTTTCCTTATAAAATAGCCAAAAATGTCTGGTATCTGAACTTCATTTAATGTTGGCCACCACAAAGAACAGATTTCAATCAATCATCAGAGTAAGCTCTTAGAACCAGTCCCTGCTTCACTGCATATTTGTAAGCCCCATGTGCTCTGCTTTGTGGTTATCTGGTATCATCCTATGATTAGAAGGGAAACTCAACTGAAAGACAGGAACATCTTTTACTGTTAAACATTTGCATCTGCTATAATATTTAGAACAGTATCTTGTATAGACCAGATGTTAATAATTATTTTCATATTAATTTTAATAAGTAATAAAGGTTTGATCCACATCTGACATAACATAGAAATTAAACCTTTAAAATAGTCATAAGAAACAAATAAATATTTTAAATATGTATTTTTATTGATTTCAGAGAGAGGAAGAGAGAGATAGAAACAATGATGATGAGAGAGAATCATTGATCAGTTGCCTCCTGCAAGCACCCCACTGGGGATCAAGCCCACAACCTAGGCATGTGCCCTGACCTGGAATCAAACTATTACCTCCTGGTTCATAGGTTGATGCTCAACCACTGAGCCACACCAGTCAGGCTCAGAGGGCTAGGAGAGAATATTTTCAAAACATATATCTGATAAAGTATTTGAAATCAACATATAAAAAGATCACTTAAAACAACAAGGAAACAAATAACTCTATTAAAAAGTGGGCACAAGCTGAACCGGTTTGGCTCAGTGGATGGAGCGCCGGCCTGCGGACTGAGAGGTCCCAGGTTTGATTCCGGTCAAGGGCATGTGCCTTGGTTGCGGTTGCATCCCCACTGGGGGGTGTGCAGGAGGCAGCTGATTGATCTCTCCCATCGATGTTTCTAACTCTCTATCCCTCTCCCTTCTTCTCTGTAGAAAATCAATAAAATATATTTTTAAAAAATTAAAAAAGTGGGCACAAGGTTGAAACAGACATATATCTTACCAAAGAAGAAATACAGATGACAAATAACCAGGACCTCCTGGTTCATAGGTTGACACTCAGCCACTGGGCAACACTGAGCAGGCACAAATAAATATTTTTAATAAAAAGATTTTATGTATTCAACTTTATTTTAACCCATTGGACAAATAGGGAGGCATTTGTTTTTCTCATTTAATTATATTTTAAGGTCTAAGTCAACCTTTTTTCTGCACTTGGGACCTTCCTATCTTCCAACAAGCTAAGGTCTTTGTCACTGTAATGGCTGCCATGCAAGAGCCATAACATTCAAAGTGAGATGTAGAGTGCGGAACCCTAGACACCTGGAAAAGCTAATGTCTAATTCCTTAATAACCACAACTGTGAGCTGTGTAGCTGCCATTGCATAACAGTACATTTTCCATTATCAGAAATAATGAACCAGATTTCCCCAGTACCCACTTGACTAGGGTAATACATTTGAGGCTTTGTGGTAGAAATTAATGATCTTAGTAGTACTCCAGTGGCCTGGAATCCTTAATGAACATCCCAAAACACTTTACCTAATGCTGAGAAGAGACATAAGCACTGTGGGGAAAAAAGAAGCCATAATTACTTAGCTTTTTATTTAAATCACCTTACAAATTGTTTAGTCTATCTTTACATAATTCGAAGTGTAGACTTTCTTATTCCTGAATGTGTCTTGGTGTTAAGCACATTACATGTCCTGACACATGTGATTAGAGGGGTGGGAAAGAATATTTATTTTAAAAAGTATCCCTTCCATTAATATTTGACAAAGGAGGCAAGAACATACAATGGAATCAAGACAGTCTCTTCAATAAATGGCGTTGGGAAAATTGGACAGACACATGCAAAAAAATGAAACTAGACCACCAACTTACACCAAACACAAAAATAAACTCAAAATAGATAAAAGACTTAAACCTTAAAAGTAAGATGGGAAACCATAAAAATCTTAAAAGAATCCATAGGCAACAAAATAGCAGACATATCTCATAGCAATATGTTTACGCATACATCTCCTAGGACAGTGATGGCGAACCTTTTGAGCTCGGTGTGTCAGCATTTTGAAAAACCCTAACTTAACTCTGGTGCCGTGTCACATATAGAAATTTTTTTGATATTTGCAACCATAATAAAAGAAACATTTATATTTTTGATATTTATTTTATATATTTAAATGCCATTTAACAAAGAAAAATCAACCAAAAAAATGAAAAATAATGAGTCTTTACTTTAGCAGAGCTAACTTATATTGCATTGGCCACCCACCCAGTTCTGGTCTATCAAATGCAAATGGAAAGTTATAATTAGCATTTGAATGGGGTAGAGCTCTGTAGATAAGAACTTGCTTTTTATTTAAAGTCATTTTAAAAAACTGCCTCTATCTATAGAAAATTAGCCTTGAAAACTTACCTTACCACCATGACATTTTTTAACTTAGTTTTGAAGTCACAGGGCAGAATCTGATTCATACTATTAATGTCTCTTTGTTCTTGGTTCTACTGCTTTCTCAAAAATGCCATAGGCAGTTCACTAGAATGACTAATTTACTGGAGAAGTTATCAGAGTCCAGTCAGTTGCAACTATAAAATAACTCAAGTAAGACAATGGTGCCTGCTAGCACTCCATGGCAAAGCTTCCTACCCAAAACTATTGATTCACCCCGACATATTCGTCCATGAAGTTAAAGAACTCATCTAGAATGTCCTCTTCATAATCAATTTGTCATTCCTGTTATAAATTAAGAAATGAAAATAGGAGACTTTTTTTAAGGTAAAACAAAGTCAAAATATTTTTTACATCACTCAAATGAATTTTGCATAACAAAATTTAAATACTTTAAATACTATTTATATTATAATATTTAGAAGCAGAATGCTTTCCCTGTGTTAGTTTCAAAAGAAATTCTTTGTTGTATTTTTCCAGTAGGTGTGAAATATTCAAGAATTCATGTATATGTACTATTTGCCATTTTTAATTTTAAAAATTATCATGAGCATAACAAGGAATATTAATCTTAGGCTTAGAATATAAATATAATAAAATTATAGAAATTATCACATTTGCTATTCCTATTAGAGTGCTGCTACCCAGATACATGAATTTCCAATGGGTTCTGTTAATAAACTATATTTTACTTTTTTAATTTTTTTCTTTATTAAGGTATTAGATATGTGTTTCACAAAAATTTGTGCACTCGGGGGGGGAAGGGGAGTCCCTCAGCCCGGCCTGTGCCCTCTCGCAGTCTGGAGGTATTCCATTGTGCAGATGTACCACAGTTTCCTAATCCACTCATCTGTTGATGGGCACTTAGGCTTGTAATCCTATATAATAAAATGCTAATATGCAAATTGTCCCTTCCAGTGGAAGTTCAACCTACCGAGAGTTAGATGTGCGCTGACCACCAGGGGGCGACATGGAACATGGTGGGCATCAGCAACAGGGCATGCAGCCAGGGGAAAGGAGGCCCCCCTGGGCTGGCAGTTGCTAGGGACCTTACCAGTGCACGATTTTCATGCACTGGGCCTCTAGTAAACTATATTTTAAAATAACTCACCCAATATTAATTGAGCTAATATCCCTCAAACATTTTATAACTGATTTTATTCATATAGAAATTGAGAAAATTTAGTCTTCAAATAGTCTTTCACTATTCAGAATTATTGTTTCCTTACAACATTAAAGGTAAAGGATGTGAGATTATGTAGTTGTCAAATCATTCAAACTTATAGTACCTACCTTTCCTGAAAACTGCTACTCAAAACCAAATTAAATAAAGAGATAATAAGATTAGAATGTAAATATAAATAGAATGAAAGAAAATAAAGATTAGAAAAATGACATAATATAATGCTTCCTGTCTCAAAACTTTTAATATTGTTTGTTGCCCCTCCCATTACTTAGGGTTGGGATCGGTTAAACAAAGACATTGGAAAAGGCTCAGAAATGTCAGCTCGAACATCAAAAGAATATAATTCCGTCAAAAGCCTTCATGCCCTGGGCCCAGTCCCCAAGTTCAGCCTCAGCTCTTAATCTTCCCCAGCTTCACTTGTTTTTGTTAAAATATTGAACTCTTTTAAATTCCCTAAACATGACAGACCTTTGCCCATCTTCTTGCCTTTACGAATAATGTTTCCTCTTACCTGCTTCTGATAAATTCCTGTTTGACTATGTTTTAGCCCAAGTATAACTTTCTCTTGGAATCTTTCTCTTACTGCCCCAAACAACCTATCTTCTCTTTTCTTTATGTTCCCACGATGTATTATACAGGTAAATTAGCAGACATGCTCTCATTCACTCATTTTACCATAATTGTGTTCTTATTTTCCTCCTCACTAAGCACTTCTTTTAAGAGCAAGAATATATCTGATTCATTTTTATATTCCTAACATTTATTATAGTTCCTGGCACACTGTGGATGATCAATAGATTCTTTAAGATTAAAATGAGGGAATTAAAATAACAAAGTTATGAATTCTGCCTGAAATTTCATAAAGGATGTTTTGAAGTGGGAGATTAAAAAGTATATATAAATAGGGCTTTTATGAGCATTTCTAAGTGGAGACTTCAAAATGGCAACTCCAGAAACCATAGTTGCCATGAGACCAAATTCAGTAAAGGGAGATAATACTATGCAGATAGAAGAACGAGGACTCCAATCGGACCCATAGGAGTTCTATTTTTTACAAATTTTAGAGGAGAATAAAGGAGAAAAAGGAGTCAAACACCAAAGAGATGAGAATGAAGCCAAGTGAGTGTCCTAGAAGCCAAGTAGAGTCTTTCGTGAGGAAGGAGATGGTCACCTCAGTGAAATATTGCTAAGAAGTAGAGTAGAATTAGTACATAAAAGAGTCCCTTGGACTGGACAGTGCGGAGGCTTTTAATGATGTTGGCAAGAGCAATTTGTTTTCAGTGGGGAGTAGACTGGAGATTGAATGGGAAGGGAAGAAGTGCAGATAGCACACACAGTTAAATCGTTTGTGAAGTTTGGTTGAGTAAACAGGGCGAGAAATGAAAAGGGTCCAGCAGAAGGGGATGTGGAGCCAAGAAAGAATTGCTTTCAGCATGGACAATGTGAATGATCTACTGGAGGGGGAAGACTGATACTGCAGAAGTTAACTCAAGGAGAAAAGACTCTGTGTGGGAGGAGCACAAGCAGAGGACTTGACTGTTGTTCAGAGGAGGTTCACTCTACCTGTGAAAGGGAAGAAGGAGATGCGTGGAAACAAGGGGGCTCCTACATACAGTCGCAGGAAGATGAGAGCTGTTTTCACCCCCCAATTCAGAGTCATAATTAACCCGATTTTCTTTAGCTCATGCTAACGCGGTACAGTTTACATCTGTCAGTCAGGACAAGCTATGTTTTGCAGGGGTAACAGACAAAGGCAAAATCTCAACGGCTAACAGTAACAAAAATGTATTTCTCAGGCACACTATTGTGTAGACCACAAGTCAGCTGCGACTTGGCTCCACTTTGTCCTTTATCCGGAACTTTGCGGATTGCCATCCAGAGGGAAAAGAAAACGCCCTGGCTCTTAGGCTTCTGCCTGGGAGTGACACACCTCACTCCTCACATTTCATGGACCAAACCACATCAAACGGCTGCAGCAGACATGTGTCACCTTCCTGTAGGAAGACACTGCAGAGGAAGCCACGGAGTATGGGCGAAGAGTGATGTAATCTATGACGTCTTATAGACAGTTCATTCATGTCTTTCAGTTAAAAAGTCTAAGGCAAAGCTATCATCCCCGATCCAGTCATGTATCTGTTTTTATCCTATGACTATCTATTCTCCATATCTTTGCTGGCTAGATTAAAATGAGTAACAATGACTAGTGTATTTCAGAGCCTTCACTGGGCTATTGCCACCACCTAACCTGGCATCCAGCTCTAACTCTATAGTCTTCCCTTTGATAGATGGCCACAGATCATTTCTGCCATTCACTCATTCAATAAGTATGTGCAAATATGCAAATAGGCCAAATGGCGGAACAACTGAACAACCAGTCACTATGACGTGAGCTGGCCACCAGGAGCATGCATGGAACATGGTGGGCGTAGGCAGCAGGCGGCAGAGCGTGGAACATGGCAGGTGTTGGCCGCAGTGGGATGGTGGAGCAAATGAGCAGGGGTGCCAGACCAAGGTGGGGCGCCGGTCACTATCATTGGGGCGAGCCTCTGGTGGTAACTGAAAATTCTTTGCTCCCGCGTGCCGTGGTCCAGCCCAGCACTTGCACCTGCTGCCGGTTCCAATCGCTCAGCACTTTCAGTGGGTGTGAGTGGCTGCTGCTGGCCCCAGTCACCCCTGAGGGCTTCTCCATCTCTCCCTGCTCTTGAGGGGCAGTCGGGGCAGCAGCCACTGCTTGCACCTGCTGATGGTGCTGGTCCCACTTGCATCCGCACCTGGCACCAGCCCAAATCGCTCTGTGCCGTCAGCGGGTGCGAGCGGGGCCAGCACCATCAGCACGTGGGAGCAGCGGTGGTAGGAGCAGGGCTGCCAGCAGATGGGACCAGGGGCTGTGGTGCAAGGGGCCAGGTGGGGGCATGGAGGATTGGCCAAGACCCACCCCTGTGCCCACTGCAGCCTTGCAGCCCACAGTTCCTTTCAAGGTGCATGAATTCGTGCACTGAGCTCCTAGTTTACTATATGCTAGTTATGCCATGAAGGAAATTGTTTTACTTTCCATTGGATAAATAGGTAAAATATCATCTTTATGATAACATTCATGTGGCCAAATATCTCCTAGGTTTGAAATAACTATAGGACACATTACTTGTGAAATCTGAATGCTGGCTACTAAATTAAATTATGCATACTCTACATTTTAGGACAATTAATAGCTTTTCTCTTTCTTGGAGAAGAAATGCTTATGATAAATTCTACCCTTTGATATCATGCCTGAATTGTGTCATTTTTATTCATAAGAGCAGTAGAAAAAAATTTATCACTCGATTAATTAGATGATTGTGTAGGATGCATACATTTGGGGAAACATTGTGAGATTAAGACTTGTTCTGCTAAGGTTCAAAATGCAGACAGATAATTTTTAAATTACAGACTTCAATGACAGATAGAAGAAAGCAAGGTTGAACTAGCTCATGTGTAAATGAAGAAATATAAGGCTTCCAAAGCCTTCCATAAATTAAAACACCCTCATTGGTAACTGACCAGCATAGCAATAAGTTAGCAGAAAATTTTCTAGCAAATATTGTTTACCCTTTAAAAAAAAAAAAGTTCTTTATGGCATTTTCCTATATTTAAAATGATTCCTGTCCAGGGCACATTGCTACTTTGTATTCCTCTTGATATTTTCATTTAAAAGAGAGCTGCTGTGCAAAATAATGTCCTTGTCTGTCCCTTTCTCATACAAACCTCCAATCAAATTTAATAAAGCTAGTTTGATACAATGCCAGCCTACACTTGGTTTACCCTTGGTCGACTTTAATAGGGTCAAAAATATTTTCGCATTGGCAGTGTACGCATTAATCATTTTTCCAGAGGATTTAGAAAATTGGAAGAGACAAGGCCAAGCAAAATTTTAAATTAATTGGGCCTACCCCAGCCTTCCAGGGTCACCTTGTGGCAGTTGTCCCACATTTTCCAGGTCATGGAGTTCCTGTGTTTCCTACAGCTGCCATGAGGAGAGATCCATGCTGTGGGCACACAAAGGTGAAAGAATTTCTCTCAGAAAGTGCGAATTTTCCTACGGCAACCACAACAATTGCAGTTTCCAGATTGTCGCCAGACACCAACCACTTAAATAATGCATGCTCGGCTGACGCCTCCACTTGTGCATTTTCTAATCGAGTAGTCAGGAAAATTTGCAAACACTCTGTCATTTACCATAAATCCGCTGCCTACTTATAACCACAGAGTAATTAATTTTAGTACTGCTCAGAATTATTAATTTCAGCCAGAAAAAATCTGTTTTCACAATTGCTATATCCCCCATTTTTTCCCCTACGCCAATATTTGTCAAAAAGATTGAAGCAGGTTTTTTTATATATATACAGGAAGATTTATTCAGAGTAATGTTGCTGAGAGTCTGTGTGATAGCAATAATGAAATCTATATTTCTGATTCTAATCTAGTCTCATGATCGCAGGTGTCTGACTGACTCACCTGATGCAGATGGCAACATACAAAAAAGGCTTTCCTGAAAGAAAGGATATGTGGCCCTTAACTCCTTGCTATGGGATAGGCAACCACCACATGGTTTGGCTCTTCTAATGCAAGGTAGCAATGGGCTACCAGGGGATCTCAACCTGTGGGTCGCAACCCCTTTGGCAGCCGAACGACCCTTTCACAGGGGTCGCCTAAGACCATCCTGCATATCAGATATTTACATTATGATTCATAACAGTAGCAACATTACAGTTATGAAGTAGCAACGAAAATAATTTTATGGTTGGGTCACAACATGAGGAACTGTATTTAAAGGGCCAGAAGGTTGAGAACCACTGGGCTATACCCTCTGTGCAGAAAGTACTTTCAGCCTTGTGGAAAATTAGCAAACATTTTTCACTTGTTTAAATGATTCTAGCACTTGACAGTAAAGAGAGTAAGAGTCTTTACCAAGGACAACAGTACCTGGTAGTGGAATGCACAGTTATGAATACACTGGTATGAGAATCTCAGCTATCATGTGTATCTCTAACATACACAGAATGAAAATTGAGCATTAAATAGGGTTCATTTTATTTGGTAAAGCTAAATCTGGCACTCTCTTACTTGATATTAACTTCCTGCTAAAGCAGCTGCATAATATGTCACCAGACTGTCCATATTATAAATATGTAATGAGCATGAGAAAAATTGGTGCCGCTTTGTTTGACTAATGGCCAGTTCTCTCGCTGTTAGTAGCAGGAACACATAGCTAGCACAAGTACTGGCACTTTAATTGCCATGGAAGATTTCGTTTCCGCTTTCCACTGCATGAGTGATCAAGAAAAAAAATGAAGGGAAAGTAAACTAACATCTAGAGATGTAAACATGACTCACTGGGAAATCAGACATGGTTAAGTGAATTCCAGGATGTTTGTGGTTATCTGGGTCTAAACACTGCTGATAGTTCTGACTACTCTTGTTTTTAACTGCTTTTCTTCTGGGTGGTTCCCAATCCAAGTGCATTCTTATAAAGACCATCAACCTTTTTAACGGACAGTCGGATTGCATATAAGAAGGAAGTGATGTAGTCCGAATTAATGAAATGACCTAGTAGAGTGCAAACTGCTCTTGCCAGACTGTGATCTAGCAAATGCTGATTTAGGAGCGGAGTTGAGAAAACCTGACATTGTCACCACCTTTGTACTGTACTCCTTCTTTGTAACCCAGGAGGGTCATTCTGAGATGGTGTTGTATTAAAATTTGAAATTCCTAAAAAGAGGTCACATGAAGAAGGTCATAAACATAGAATCTGTCAGAAGAAGAATTTTTTTAATATATTTTATTGATTTTTTACAGAGAGGAAGGGGGAGAGAGATAGAGAGTTAGAAACATTGATGAGAGAGAAACATCAATCAGCTGCCTCCTGCACATCTCCTACTGGGGATGTGCCCGCAACCAAGGTACATGCCCTTGACTGGAATCGAACCTGCGACCTTCCAGTCCGCAGGCTGACGCTCTATCCACTGAGCCAAACCGGTTTCGGCAAGAAGAATTTTTTAAATAAGATAAGCTGCTTGAACTTCAGAATTCTTGGGAACCCTGAGGCACCAGACACACAGTCCCCTGGAAAGCTGAGAAGTAAGATACAAACACTCCATCCATGCTTTTGTTCCGGCCCTCCGGTTCAGTTTAAGAACCCATTGTGGCCCTCGAGTCAAAAAGTTTGCCCACCCCTGGCCTAGAACCTTGGCCGTCAGTGTGCGGTCCGGGCTCAGCAGGCCCTGCGGCACCTGGAGAGCTGTTGGAAGCGCAGGTGCTCCAGCCCCACCCAGACCTGCTAAATCAGACTTCTTGTTAACAAGACCCGGGAGACGTGTGTGCACTTTCAGTCTGAGAAGCACTGGCCGAACACAAAGCCCAGGAAGGTAAGGACATTTTACAGACGTTACACAAGCCATCGCGGAGAATCAGCTTTCCAGCGCTCCCCCAAGGAGCTAAGTGCTTTCCTGACCTACGCGCCTTTCCCTCACAAGCTTTTCCCACACAAAAATAATGTTGTTCCAGATGCGGGTACAATGAACACATCTTCAATCAACAATCTTGTATTTCACATCAAGGGTGGGCCCACTTGAAAGAAGGGAAGTGTGTATACTTAAAAGTCAAGCAAAGGAAAAGAAAAAACTAACATCTCTACAGTGCTATCAAAGTTTGTGGGTTTGTATTCGTGGATTTTCTCATGTCTTCTGATCTGGCCTCTTGTTTAAAGTGGTAGATGCGGCAAACGTGCCTTGGAGCTGGAATCTTGTATCTTCTTGGTTACAAAGCCCTGAATATTCCCCAACTGGTGAAACAAAGCCCATCGTATTTTTTGTTTCCAGTTCTTTAATTTCCTGGGCTATGATAAAGGTTCATGAAAAAAAAAACACATTTTTTTATCATTGTGATAAATAATTCATACATTGTCTAACTAATTCAGAAAAAGAACAAAGTTCAACCCCCATTAATTAGTCATTACAATCTACTGACTTGTACAATAATAACAGCAGTGTTTCTAGCATAAAAAAAAAAAAAAAGTAAGGAGTTAGGCCCAGGATACGGAGTACGGATACAGGACTTTTCAAAAGACGTGATTTTTTGCTAGAAATATTTGCTACTAAATTGAGCCACCACTGAGATACTCTGTTGTTCAATAGTGTTCTTCTCTGTTAATCACAAACACTTAAACTTTAATCATATTTGGTTCAAAGCAGCACTGTGCTGACCTGCACGGGATTGTGACAGCAAACTGAGTTCTTGTTCACAAGCATCGGATTTGTTTAGCTGCAGGCATCTGTGTTTGGATTACAAGAACGCTGATTGGTTCACTGCCAGGGGCACCCAAAGGTCAAGCTGTCCTTTTAAAAATCTCTCCCCTCCCCCCCCCCCACTTTGTCTCATTAATCAAAGTTAAAAGATAGAGGAAAAGCCAATGGCTGCAAATCATTTAATTCTTTTTCAAGGATATTTTTAAAAGTGGAATTCAGTGTTGGTGTGGGGTCGAATCAATGTGAGTACAGATCACACTGGCACACTTCTGACAGGTGACCTGAAACCTTTCAAACTGACATCTGTCACAGAGACAGACACAAGTGTTTTAGCCTGGGAGCTTGTTTTCCTGACATTTCATTTTTCATCAGATTTTGAGGGAAAGGAAAAAGATGAACTTGAAAAAAGTCTTGCCAGGGGCAGAAAATAAGATCAGGTTTTCTGCAGCTGCCCGACTCACCTTTAAAGGTTAGAGGTCTCGCAAAAGTGAACAAAAAAGATCTCAGCTTGATGTTATTGGATAAAAAGGACATGTTATTACTTTAAATATGTTTCTCAGGCTTGCATAACCATGAGGCAGCATTACAGGAGAAATGGAATCCGAGTGAGATTATATATCCATTTTAAATCCCAATTTTAGAGTTTAGTCATGGAGTAAATCAAATCCAACCTCACTATTCATCTGGCACAAAAGTGAAATCCACAGGTGCATGAATTTTCTCATGAGTTGAATAATTTCCTGCTCCTCTGGTATTGAAATGGCCAGTGAAATTTAGACAAGGTACTGAAATTCTTACTTTGGACTGGAGATATTTCTACATTATAATACTTACCTCTTTATCTTGACTGAAGAATATTAGGGAAACGTATGCCATTGAGTAATAGAAAGAGCCCCAAAATACCTGGATTATAGTCTTGGCTCTACTAAAAGTGTGATCTTGGGCAAGTGACATTTCTATTTCAGTTTTATCACATGTAAAATAGGGGAAATTATATCTATCTTATGGAATTCCAGTGAGGACAAAATGGGATCATGTATTTTATATTGCCAAATATAAAACAGTATATCAGTGAGTGGGTACCCTATTATGCTCATGTGTTTGTTTTTTGGGGTTTTTTACTTATTCAAGTGCTTAACACAGTAGTTGACCTAAAATTAGCATCGATAAGTGGCTCTTGATTAGAAATGAAAGGTACTACTTTCCTTCTTACCAAAAAGCCAATTTTTTTTAACTGAGTCCAGGAAACTTTTCTATGAGGAAAGCATGTTTGAAGGTTGGGTACTGTATTCCTATAGATTATCTCCAAATACAGATGTAGGAGCAATAACTTTGGAATTCACTAAGAAACTAAGCATATATTAGACCGTATAATTTTCAAACCCAAAAAAACAGGCAAATCAAATTTACTGAGACAGAATTGTTTACATTTTCTAACACAATGGCTCGCATATTTCTAACTGGCCAGCATTTCCTTGAGTATCAAATGAGAGTTTTCAGCTATAATGCTCATCATAGTATAGATTCTGAGAAGGTATAGAATTTGCTAGCTAAGTAGTAGGAGCTAAATATCCTGGATCTGGCCAACTAATTGTAAAAATCAAGCACATCGTGAAAAGTACACCATCGAAGCAGTCTCAAATGCTAATTTATGTCTTCTTGACAACCTTTCTCTACAAAGAAAGGACATTGCATAATATATTTCACACATTCATGATACTTAACATATATGCGTATTATTAAACTGTTCAATAAGCTAAATGGAAAGTATGTGACAAGGTTTGCCCTGGTTGGTGTGGCTCAGTTGTTGAGCTTTGTCCCATGCACCAAAAGGCAAAAAGTCACCAGTTCAATTTCTGGTCAGGCCACATGCCCTGGCTGTGGGCTCAATCCCCATGATCTCTCTTTCTTCTTTCTTTCTTTCTCTCTCTCTCTCTCTCTCTCTCTCTCTCTCTCTCTCTCTCTCTGATAAAAATATTTCTTTAAAAAAAGAAAGTATATGACAAGGTTAAGATCCTCAGGCCAGAAAATAATTTGGGTCTGACATCTACTCCTATAGGTAAATTGGGATCCATATTTTAAGTGATAATCCCACTTTTAATCTTATTTTTTATTCTACTTTTTAGCACACTTCACACTAATATATACAACTATATGAAAGGAATGTGTGCTTCATATCAGAGAAATCTAGTAGCATATATTTTAGAATATGAAGCAATAAAACATAGTATTTGTCTGATCCTGTTTCTTATTTCAGCTACTCAGTTTCTTTTCTTCATTTAAGTAGAATCATAGACATTATACTACATGTTTAAATTCCTGGTAAAAGAGACTCTACAAAAACAGTGAAAATAACTTGGATCAATTCTCTTAAATCTGTTTTTTCATCTCATTCAAGTGTCCTGAGAAGTTGCCTGGTTTTTATAGTTCACAGTCAGTCTGTATCATTTTCCTGACAAGCCTGAGAAAATGTTTTTAAAACAAATTTATTTTTGTTTATTTTATGAGATATGTTCTGCCTGCTTTATACACTCAGTAGTTGTTTTGATGATAGTTATTTTAGTACTGATCACAGAAGATTGCATGAAAATGTTAATCTACACCACCTAGAACCATAAGATTACAGAACCAACTGACGAACAAGTATATAAAAGTTTCTGCCAGTAAACGCTGTAGTACTTTGAAGATTTTACCAGTCTTACTTGACTTTCTAATTTATTTTTTAGATTATAAATATATTGTCCTGAATCATAATCTGTATCTTTTAACATCCATTTTTGCATTTCTTGATGTGATTTCCAATACTAAGATCTTAAAGAGACAAGTATATTTTTTATTATTTATGGACCTGTGTATAATCTGAGACATATAATCTGTACTTTCTGCTTCCTTAACATTTATTTATTCACAATTATACAACATTTAGGCATTGCAGTTTACAAGTGCTACTTGATTTCCAAGAACAGGCAGGACCCATTTATGGGACTTTTAAAGCCATTCTTTTTCAAAACAAAAAGTTACATTGTTCTAATGTCATGTGAACTAAAGTGCCAGAGTTCAATTTCAGTTCAGAAGTACAAATCCAGAAGATATGAGTGGGTTTCCAATTTAGCGAAATATTTGAGATTTAGTTTCTGAACCATAAAAGAGAAATGATGCAAACAAAGTAACACTTCAGAGATATGAACAGACAGATGTTTCATCCCCGGGGCAGCTTTGGACAAGGAGACAGGACTGTTACTTTAACTTGTCCTCCATGACCCACTCCTAAGTGGAGAAAAGGGACCCTACGGACTTAGCAGTCTCTGTCTGATATGGAAGACAGACTGCGGCACGACCATTAGAATCTGTCCACCTCTGCCCGTGCCCCACCCCTCCCGATCTCTATCAACTCATGTGAAGGCAATCTTCATCTACTGGTGAGACTTGTGAAGGAGGAAGCTTTACTTCTATCCCTTCATTTAAGGCGATGTTGGATAAAAAACTATCTTCAGCTTTCCCTGTGCCTTTTCTTTGTAATCTGTGCCAATCTCTGACTTTGTCAAGGAAATGTCCCATTTCAGGCATTTACTTCTTAAAACGTAGACTTGTTCATTTTTTTTCTTTTCTTATTACTCAGCAATATATACATGTTGTGGAGATAACTTAGAAAATAGCCAGGAGCATACTTACTTTCAGCCATTTTTTTCTAAGCCTGTTTTAAATGCATGAGGACATACGAAATACACAATTTTGTATTCAGCTTTTTCCACTATAGCATAAGCATTTCCCCACCATTAAAAAATTATTTTTAAAGATAATTTTACTGGCTGCATAACATCCTCTCAATATAATTTCAATGGCGTACCTGTAGCTTATGTCCTTTGTCTTTTTATCCACTTACCACTTAGTAAGCTTTTGAAAATCATTTTATATATCATTATAGATTAAAATTAATCTCTGGTTCTATTAAAAATATTTCCTATATTATGACTTGTATTTTAAATTACTCAAAACTTTTTGATGTATAGAGGTTTTTTATATTTATGTTGGCAATTATATTGATCTTTGATTCTTTTTATTTTTGCAGTTGCTAATTTCTATTTATTTCTACTTTTTTTGTTTTTTTGCATTGCTTTTTAAGCTTGGAATTTTTTCCCCATATAGCAAAAAATCACTTGTAATTTCTTCTCGTTTTAAAAAGTAATGTTTAATATTGATTATTGCTGCTATGAGTAATAAGTACATGGAAATTCATTATATTATTCAACCTACTTTTGTATGTGTTTAAAATTTTCTATATTAAACAGAAAATTTAGGAATTGTTCTGGTTTCCTTTCATCTTATAGAGACTTACTTTCTACTAAATTATATCTTTTCTGGGCTCTGATGAAGACTGTGCTGACTTGAAGTAAAGTGTTAATGAATAATAGTTCCTGATGTTCCCGAAGTTTAATATCCACAAGAATCACCTAAATAATTTGTCATAAAATTTTACTTCAAAAGGGCTGGTGCGAGGCCTAGGAATTAGATTCTATTACAAGCACTAGGAGTAATTATGCTGAGGTAGCCTATGGACCACAGTGGATTTATATGCTCCATATTTTAAAATTAGATGAGCTATTTCAACACATGGTGTTGGAACACTTGGATATCCATATGCAAAAAAAGACTCAATCCATATATTTCACCATATAAAAAATTAACCCAAAATGGATTATATAAAAAAATTGAAAATAAATGGATATAAACCTAAATGTAAAACCTAAAACTATAAAACTTCTAGAAGAAAAATAGGAGAAAATATGTGTGGTCTTAGGTTATGCAAATATTTCTTAGTTATGACAGAAAAAGCATGAACCTTAAAATAAAAAATTGATAAATTGGACCTAATCAAAATTTAAAAGTTCTGCTCCTTGATAGGCAATCTTATGAGAATGAAAAGACAAGCCACGGACTGGGAGAAAATATTTTCAAAGCACATATCTAATAAAATACTTGTATACAGAATATATTTTTAAAAAACCCTTAAAATTTAATTTAAAAAGCAATAAATGGACAAAATATCTGAACAGAAACTTCGCCAAAGGAGATATATGGATGGCAAGTAATCACATGAAAAGATGCTCAACATCATTAGTCATTAGAGAAGTGCAAATTAAAAACCGCAATACATAACCATAGGATGGCTAAAATTTTTAAACACAGGTAAGAATTATCAAGGTCTGGTAGAACTGGAACTCCATACACTTTTAGTAGAGATGTAAAATGACACAAACATTTTGGAAAACAATCTGGAAGTTCCTTAGAGAGTTAACATATACTTAGCATATGATCCAGCCATTCCATTCCTAGGAATTTAGCCAAAAGAAATGGAAGCATATGTCAACACAAAGATTTGTACATAAATGCTCATAGTAGCTTCATTTATAATAGCCCAAAACTGGCAACACAAGTGTCCATCAATAATTGAGTGAATAAATAAGTTATTGCATATGCATACAATGGAAAACTACCCATTAGTAAAAAGGAGTCAACGATTATGTATGCAATATTCATGAACATAAAAGTAATTATTCTCAGTGAATGAAGGCAAACAAACAGAGTGTATACTTTACAATTCCATTTTATAAGCTGTGGTACATCTATACAATGGAATACTACACTGCTGTAAAAAAGAAAGAATTCTTACCATTTGCAACAGCATAGATGGACCTAGAAAGCATTATGCTAAGCGAAGTAAGCCAGTCAGAGAAAGACAAGTATCATATGATCTCACTCATTTGTAAAATCTAATGAACAACATAAACTGATGAACAAAAATAGACCCAGAGACATAGAAACATCGAACAGACTGTCAAACCTCAGAGGGAAGGGAGGGGGAGGGTGGAGGGGGCAGGGAAGAGATCAACCAATGAACTCATATGCGTATATGTATAACCCATAGACACAGACAATAGGGTGGTGAAAGCTTGTGGGGGTGGGGGGGGAGGGACATATGTAATACTTTCAACAATAAAGATTTATTTTTTAAAAGTGAAGAAAAATTCTAAACAATGCAATTGAATCTGTAGTGACAGCAAGCAGATCAGTGATTGCCTGGTGGAAGGGAAAGGGTGGAAGGAAAGAGGAATTACAAGTCACAAGGAAACTTTGGGGGATGAAGGATACCTTCCTTATTTTGACAGTTTTATGAGGATACAGACATTCAAAAATAAAACAAATCTGATTAGAGATTATGAAGATAGTGATCTACCTGCTTTCCTTTCCCATTTACCTACTTCTGGGGTAACTCAACCTCCTGGGTTGATGATCTTGGAGGAAACCTAACATATGAATTCCCAGAAAAACTCTGCAAAAGTGAAGTATAATAAATGTGTTTTGTTTTATGGTGAGCCCATGGAAAGTCAGTCTGCCTAGAAGGAGTTCCCCTGTCATGCTTTGGGTTCCCTAGGAAGAAGGCTTTGTGTAGGATTTTTATCAGGGAGCGTCCTTGTGGAAGAGAAGCAGCAGGGTTGAGTGATGCAGATCTGAAAGCTTCAACTAAACCCATAGACTCTCTGGAGCTGAAAAGGCAGTAATATTTAGAGTTAAATCCAAACAGATGGTAATCATGTGACTAAAAGTTGTAACATGCATACTAGAGAGCAATGAGTTTCAGGTGAGGCTTGATCCAATGTTCAAAGGATATCACCAAGTACCCAGTGTCTTGCTGTCTGTCTGTCCTGCCCTACACACATTTTGCTCCATGCCCAGGCTCCATTCAGTGGTCTGCTCAGTCCCAGAATTATATGACAGAAAATGAAGGCTGTGGTCACACACTTCACATCCTCCCACCAACTCCAGTGGAAAAAAGATCAGAATTCTAATATGTCCTGTGATAAAGAAAAAGCTACTCTAAAAAAAAAAGAAATTTTTTTTAATCCAGTGAACATTTCCTTACATCTCTTCAATTGGACTATGTGCCCCTATCTGAACCAATTTCCCCAGTCAGGAGACTGGACCAGATTTATTGAGGAGACTGGACCGGATTTATTGGCACAATCCTAAAACTCGAGTGGAACCAACTCCCCCAAAATGGAGAAGAGGGGATTTTCACAGGGAACCTATGAGTACCTGTGTTAAGAAGTAGATGGAACAGATTCTGAGCCACAAACTAGACTAGTGCTCTAGTGAGACTGCAATGATTTTAAAGCAAAAACATGAGCGATGGGGGAATGTTAGGGACAGAGACAATAAAAAGGGTATTTTTTGCATATAGGAGCCATTTGATGGTCACTCCAATATCATCACAATTGGCCAGCTGACCCTGCTTACTCATGCACAATCTGTTTTTACTTTCCCCATGAGTAAATATATCCTCATTCTTTTGAGATAAAAACTACAAGAAATGTCAAAAATGAAAAAACATTTTAAAATTAAACTCTATTAAAGAAATGCTAGTTCAAAAAAGACATAATTGGGCTTTCTAAAACCTGGCAGCTCCCAAACGCCAACAAGTTTTTCTCTTCGCAAGTCTGTTCTCAGCCATTCCAAGAAAGGAACAGAGAAGAACAGAGCTATATCATTTTGATGACAACCCACTTCTAATCCACAGGATCATATGCCTTTGCACCCTGTTCAAAGGAAACTTGGCCTAGAAAAGAATTAGTTTCATAACAAACCAGTCACTCTGAGAATAGAGGTGAGAAGAGATCGGGTGGAAGAATCGGAGATGTGTTGAGGGGTTGGCGAATTTTAATTGCCGGTTCAGATGCAGCTTCATGATTGTGCACAATGACCGAAGGGACTTGGCTTCTGGTTTCTCAAACTCGTAATTCAGGAAGTAACAAAATCTGGACAGTATTTGGTCCTTCTTGAGACAACAACAACAACAAAAAAAGGAGATTTTTTTTTTTTTTTTTAGTTACTGAGGCAAATATAATCATTTCAAGGAAAATAGATTACTAGAAAGGTCATCATCTGCAGCATCATCTTCATTATCCTTGTCTAACATTAATTAAGTGCATGGTTTACAAGACATGCCAAAGTCTCTCTTGTTACAAAGCTTAGAACCCAGTACATGCATGCATGGTTGTATTGGCAAATGACACTTAGAGAGATGTCAGACAGAGGATGTCTATAAAATTGGAAAGCAAAAACAACACAAAAGGCATTTTATTCTGAATAAGAATTCCACTTCAGGCATGATCAAAATAATATGAGCTGATAGCTGATTATAAGGAGATTTAAAGATTACGATTCAGGAAAGTTAAGCCAAATGCCAAAAAACTTTAAGAGGAAAATCATGTCACATGGCAGAGAGAACACCCGGTCGATTCTCTTTCCCATAAATGTGTTGCAATGGCACTATTCTTTAAGCCTCTTTAATTTCTCCTTCTCCTTCCACTTTCTCTTAGTAGTTACCATTTCCAGCAAGTTTCACACCTAAGGAGTTACTGCCGTTAGCGAAGCAAATGGTAGTAATGAAACTCAAGCTGCAAAAAAACACACACCTGTTTTAACGGTCTATGTTCTAATAAAGCTTCTTAAGACTACGAACTTAGAGGTGAAACATGCATAGTGCTTACTTGTTCATGGTGCTTTGATGAAATAAGCAAAAAGACATGAAAAATTAGTTGCATTCAACCAATCCTTCTCCCTCATCACCCTGTCACCCAACAGACCACTAAATACACTGGAGAATGATTCTGGGAAACTGAAGACATGCTCCTTTGGTTCTCTTGATTTTCTCTCATTTCTGTGAATTTAATTTTCTGTGTGAGCATGTGTCTGAGCAGGGGCAGACAGATTGGTGCAGGGTTTCTTAAAAACAATTTTTTGCTCTATCAGACACAATATATTCTGCTGAAAGAGAAGAAAGCTCTATACCCTGCGGGGGGGCGGGGGGGGGGAGTTTCCCCAAAAGTTGGTTCCCTCCAAAACTTTACAACAGAAGAAGGCATCCCTCTTGGGCGATTTAATTTAATCGTTATGTTTTTAGCTTTGTTCTGGGGGAAATTAAGCAACCATCAGCTGCACTTCATAGACAAATACCACTTTTTGGTAGATAGAACACAAAACTAAGAATCAGAAAACCAAAAAAAGAATCCTGGCACAGTGCTGGGTGATTTCATCTCCACATGCCTAAATTTCCTGTTTGCAAAATGAGATAGAGCTTCCCACTCGTCACTTCTTTCTTGGAGATGCTGTGAGGACTAATAGTCTTCACTCTGAGTTTCTTTCTGCCAAGAAACAGATTTTTAATGGTGCAAAAGACGCATCTTGATAAGCATGGAGAGGGCAACAGAGGCAGGATTCTGTGCGGCAGTAGATAGTTACAAATAAGGCATGTTCTGTGCTCTTGAAATGCTCGTAACTCAAAGGGGCATCTCACATTAAAATCAATCATTGAACACAGCAAATGTGAAGATACACACGGAACATGGACATAGACCAAACTGAGCTGAGTCTTAAGAGGTAGAAGACCCTGGAGGTTCAATTCACAGATTCCAGATCCCAATTCGGAAACCAGACTTCTGGCTGAGTGAATTTGGACAAGTTACTTAACTTCACAGGGCCCCAGTTTCCTTATCTGTAAGAAGATAATAGCACCTCCCTCATAGAGATAATATACGTATATAATGTTTAGAATGGGCAATGCCTGGCATGTAATGCGTGGTATTGTTACTGCCATTGTTAGAAGGAAGAAGATTAACCAGGCAAGTTAGATGGGAGGGGCTCGCTCTGCAGGCAGAGGGTCCGACACGAACTGCAGGGAACAGAAACAGCACAGGTGGTTCCTCGGAACCATAGAAATGCTCTAATCCTAAAGCATGAAAGACCAGCAAGAGAAAGCCAGTGTGAAGAGTTCATGGAAATCTTTGCCTTGAGCATGGCCTTTATTTTATAGGCAAGAGAGTGTCACTAAATGATTTTAGATTCAGAAATAACATGGTCAAATTTGTGACTCAGTAAATAATTAAAGGAAGATGCTGACAGAATGTGGTAGATGGTTTGCAAAATGGCCACAATTATTCCTTCCCCTGTATCTGCTCCTCTCAACAATATGTCTGTGGATGGAATATAGCCACTTCATATGTGTTGGCTTTGGACTTGCTTTCTCTAATAAAGTGCAAACAAGTTACATTGTGCCAGTTCCAAGCCTAAGCTTCAGGAGGCCCCCTGTTCCCCTCGTGGAGCCCTGCCTCCACAGGTGCACAAGCCACACTCACCTGCTGGAGGTCAGGGCACATGGCACCAAGACAGACTGTCTAGCTGAAACCACCCTAGACCAGCCGGCCCCCAGCTGACCTGAGAGCCGGCCACAGAGCCTGCCAAGACCAACCACTCAGCTGAACCAGCCTAACTGCCAACCTGCAGAATTAGGAACTACATATGTAGTTACAGTTTTAATCCATTAACTTTGAGAAAGGTGAAGGGATTAAGCAGAGAGAAAAAAAAGAAAAGACCGGTGGACACAACAATAGTATGGTGGTTCCTGAGAGAAGAGGGAGTGGAAAGAGGTAGAAGAAAGCATAGGGGGGATAAATGGTGATGGAAGGAAATTTGACTTGGAGTGGTGAACACACAGTACAATGTACATACAATGCATTGTAGAATTGTATACCTGAAACCTGTATAATTTTATTAACCAATGTCACCCCTATAAATTTAAAAATAAAAATGTTTTTGGAGAGGGTTGGTATAAACAATACCTAATTGACACACATAGCACAGAATCTTTTAAATGACTACATTCAAATACGAGGCCTGAAATGATTAATATACTCATGTACATGCTGATGAAACCATGATGTGATAATAATGATACATTTTTATTAGTAGGGAATTTGTATTAGTGTATTTTGCAGTGAGCTTTCATAGGAATTATCTATTATTAAAAACAATGAAGTAATCTGAGACAGGTATTATTGTTGCATTTAATAGAGAGGCTTGGTGGCATCCAATAGGAAGTGGGACTGGAATATGGAACTTCTGATATCTGGTAGAGTTTTTAACTATATCGCTCTGCTTCCCCAGGAAAAGAAACAAAGGTCTCTTTCATTTCATTTATGCATTTATTCAACAAATACGTGAGCATTTTCTAGGGATAAGCATTGTGCTGAATATTGTGAATAGAGCGGTAAACAGCCAGTCATAGCCCCTGCCTCTGTGGAGTGTTAGTGAGGAACACAGGTGGGGAAGGAGACAAGTACTAAACAATGTGGTGAGCGCTATGATAGCAGTACAGGGTGTTCTCGGAGCTTAGGGAATCAGGGGAAGCTTTCCAAAAGAAGCAACATCTAAACTGAAATCCAAAGGATGACTGGTAATTGGCCAGGGAAAGA
>NW_006299705.1:14866892-14903590 GCF_000327345.1 Myotis davidii
AGAGAGAGGGAAATGTTCCAAATGAGAAGGAATAGCATATGCAAAATCATGAAGGTCCTCGTGGCACATTCTTGGAACTGAAAGTCATCACTCAAGTTTATAAGCTGTTCATACACAATATGAGTGGGGAGAGGGAGGCAACAGCTGAAATTTGACCTTACAGGATTCATAGAAAATGGAGACAATGGGAAGTCATTAAAAACATTTTAAGCAGGACATGACATGGTCAGCTTTGCATTTTATTTATTTATTTTTTAATATATGTGTAAGTATTTCAAAGAAGTGAGAGGGAGAGAGAGAAGCATCAATGATGAGTGACAATCATTGATCATTGATTGGCTGTGTGGGAAGCTGCCTATTGTCTTCACTAGCAGAGAGATGTGGACAAGGAGGCGAGGCCTGAGCACCAGTGGAAGTCCTTCCCCCTTGAGTTGGACTTGCCCGCCTGGCCCCCCAGTATTTCCAAATTATCTCTTGTCTCTTCTCTTTCATTTGTGCGCAGCTCCTCTTCCAGATCCTGAACCCTGAACCACGCGGGACGTGGGGGAACAAACATTACACAGGCTGTCTCCTGCGTGCCCCACACCGGGGATCAAGTCCACAACCCAGGTCGTGTACCCCAACCAGGAATCAAACCTGTGACCTCCTGGTTCATAGGTCTTGAGCAAGACACTGAATGGTGGTGTATTTCAGTGGTTCACTGAGGTGGGAGACTTGAATAGAGGTGATGCTGGCTGGCAGTTTTGCATTTTAGAATGATAATTCTGGCTAGAACCTAGAGACAGAACTGAGAGAGCGAGTGAGTAGAGGCTGGGAGACCATTTAGGACAGTGTGGCACTAAATTAGGTAAAGGATAATGATGCCCTGAGACAGGGTAGGTAGCAATAAAAACAAAGAAAAAATGAATAGAACTAAAATATGTTTAGGATATAGACACAGGAGGCTGGTGTATGTTTTTTAGATATTGATGAGAGGGAGGCCCACCCCA
Source organism: Myotis davidii (assembly GCF_000327345.1). NCBI lineage: Eukaryota > Metazoa > Chordata > Mammalia > Chiroptera > Vespertilionidae > Myotis > Myotis davidii. Next base: position 14,867,882 of record NW_006299705.1, read on the forward strand.
GATGGCTGCCTTGAGCAAGACACTGAATGGTGGTGTATTTCAATGGTTCACTGAGGTGGGAGACTTGAATAGAGGTGATGTCTCCAGGCAAAATTGAAAAGTTGAGGATGGAAAAAGTTTGTCTGAGACTCTGACTTCATTTTGAAGTGAAATTGCTGGGTAAAAAGTGACCAAGCAAAGTCTATAACTAGGACAGCTCTGGTCTCTCTGTAGCTATAAATCAGGCCCGTTCTTTGGGTCAGCAGGATGAAAGGGCCAGCGCTTCAGGAAACCATCTCTTCAAACACCCCCACACCCACAGATCCTTTCTTAAGGGACAATTAAAAATGGACCACAGTATTCAAAAGGCAATGCTCAGGTTAACAAAATCAAGAAAGAAAATAAGAATACTACTTAAGAAAGTTAACCCTGGTTCTAAATATGGCTCCTAAGCATGAACGGAATACATTTAATTGCATTTCCAGGTTACCCACAAGGAAAAGGGCAGTATTTCCACTCACTTACCTAAAAGGAGCATATGTGTCTTAACTGATAAATGTGTTTAGATGAAAGGGGCCAAAAAGGTTGTTATTTATTAGAAAATACCATAACTAGAACCACTCAGGCCATATTTTTTCTTACTACTTTTCTGAAATTTTCTTTGAAGGTCGTGGAGATGACCGACTGCAAAGAGGTTCACAGTATTTGGGGTTATTTATGCAACTTCTTGTGGACATACAATTTAAGCTGGACCAGTCTGATCACTCTGGAATGAGCCCTGGCCAAGTGGTAGGGATTAATCTGCCAGGAGACAGTCTTCGATAAATTATTTGGGTGAATTTTTTTTTCCTTTTTCTGGTTTAAAACATTTTCCTCCAATAAATAATCGAGTTGTACACTGGAAAATGAAAATGACTGACCTCCTCCTCAGAAAGAAAAAAATCTGAAAATGGAAACTGGAGAGTTTTCTCTTCTAGTGTCTACTGAGTGGGAAAATGTACTATTTATTTGAAATACCAGCAAATGGGCTCCCACGTAATGAAATATTTATTGAAATTGCTTCTTTGGCCCTCTACAGTTGCTGATAGGGTTTAACGAGAGTCAGGTAAGGAATCCAGAATGAAGGTATGCCTATTTATTTATTTATGGTCCGAGCAGCTTCGACCATAAGGCTTACACTGGGAAATCATACAGGCAGGGCCATACATGACTGACAATATTAGTTATTTTCCATTTTCATTGAATCGTTTGCCACAGCTCAGGAAAATCAATCTTCAATGATTTCTATATTTACTTGGTTCAGTACTTAAGCCTTTACTCTGTTGTTAAGATATATTTATGTTAGGTTTCATTAAATGTTGAGTATTTATTGAATATTCTTTCACAATTCTATCACTAATACCTTCATTCTCTCTTTTTTCTTATTGTCTAGCTTTTGTTTGTTTACCTGTTTGATTTTCTAGCCTTTTTATTTTTTGAGAGTCAGTTTTATTTCACTAACTTAAGCTAAGGCCATTTTCCATCCCTTCTTGCTTTGGTCAAGATATATCAATCCAGCCCTGACCTGGGTTTCTCCATGGTTAGAGCAACTGCCAATGCACTGAGGGGTCTCGGGTTTGATTCTCAGTCAAGGGCACATGCCTGGGTTGCAGGTTGGATCCCCAAACCTGGTCCAGGTGTGTCCAATAGGCAACCAATGGTTGTGTCTCTCTCACATCAATGTTTCTTTTTCTCTCTCTCATTCTCCCTCTCTTTCTCTCTCTCCCTCACTCCCTCCTTCCCTTCCACTCTCTCTAAAAACAATGGAAAAGATATCCTCAGGTGAAATTAACAACAACAACAAAGATATATCTATTCAAATTAAGACTATGCCTTTCAAACTGTAACAATGAGCCTGAAAAAGCAATTTCAAAACAATTCTTAAAACATCTGTATAAGCTATGCTCAGAAAGAATGAGAAGTGTCCAGCATTCTAAAATCTCATATATTCCAAATGAAGACATTCTGGGGAGAAAGGGGTGTCTCTGATCTTCAGAGAACACTGGGTGATACTGGGGTTGTGTGAATTTTCATGAAGTTTATCATGATTTATTGAGAGAGCTTGAGGAAGTCACTAACCAGAGGTTAAAAGAAATGGTCTCCAGCATTATTTCAAAAGCATTCCAACATGTTTACTTTTGCTATTTCTGGATTTTAGAAAACTAATAAATTAATAGAAACATAAAACTTTACAGTTTAAAGAAGCCTTAGAGATTATCTAATCAGAGCTCCTCAATTTATGAACAAGGAAATGGGATCCAGAAGCATTAAGTGAATTGAACAAAGGCACATAGATAGTTAGTGGCAGAGGAGGAACAAGAATCCATGTCTCTTGACTCCTATGTCAGTTTTTTCAACAACATCAAACAATTGCACCGTAGTCATCACACACAGAACACACACACATATGTACACACTAGGAAAACCAACTATATACATGAGTCTAATGAAGTTTTAAAATATCACACATGGTTTAAGCAAGCTGCTAACTCATGACCTCCATGTGTTTCAAACAGTGTAATGGATGCTATAGTGTGCCACCCAAATCCACCCTCCAAGACTAGGCCCTCATTCCCCTAACTTCTGCACGTGTTGGCAGTGAAAACTCTCAACAGAGATTCTCATCTGGATTTGCCTTGCCTGAAGAAGGCTGCGGGTACAGCCTTGCACTGAGGGGCTGGGCAATGCCAGGCTGTAAAAGCCCAGCCGTGCTACCCCAACGTGGGGGTCTTTCCAGCTCCAGAGCTCAGCTTAGGCTTTTGTTGCCACTTCATTACAGCTCACCTTCTCCTTTTCTTCAGTCCCTGTTTCTTCATCCCGCCCCAACAGGTGTTGATCCTGAGAGTTCTACTCCCCAAAAATCTGCCTGCCTGAAAATCTTCGTCTCAGAGTCAGCCTCCAGAGAACCCAACCAGAGACATACAATGTCAGGGTTAAGAGGATGGGTTCTAGAATTAGACTGCCTGGGTTCGAATCCTGGGCCAGCCACTTTCAAGCTGCGTTCCCTTGCTCAAGTTACTCTTTAAATCTCTTTTTAAGCAATTTTTCAAATAAGAGTAATATTATAACCTTCCACACCAGGTAGGCATGTATTATATGAGATAACCCATGTTGAAGTTGTAGTGTAGTGTTTGGCATAGACTAATTGGAAGAATTAGTCAGGATGCTAAAGGAAACAGATAGCACATTCAAAATAAGGACTGTTTACAGGGGTGTGGGCAGAGCTAAAAGAACCAATAAGGAATGGTGAGGCATACAGAAACTAGCAACGGTGGAAAGCCAGTACCAGCCCAAAGCCTGCCAAGCAGTCAAAACAATGTTACAGATGTACAGCGTGATGTGTGTGTACGCCTGCAGAGAGCTGGAGCGAAAGAGGCAACCTCCAACAGGTGCAAAGCAGGAGAGAAACTCAGCCCTGCCAGGCCATGTCGAGGAAGTTAGAGGATGAGGATAAACACAATGGGTCCTCCCCCTTCCTCTGATTTCCTGCTGGTCCACCATTGGTCAAACCCAACCAGAAGGCAGAAGGAAGGCAAGAGATGCCAGGAGAATCAATGTGTAGAAACCAGCACTCCCACCCTCCTGCCCTTCCCCCACCCCACACACTCCAAAGAACAGAGCAGGACGACACAGGGCAGAAATGGATCTAGAGGACAACTGATAACAACCAGTATGGTGGTCCTCAAATATTAGCTATTACCCAATTTCTGCAATCCCTGACATTACCTGTATACCCTGTTTTTGTAGTCTTGCTATTTATAAAATCTCAAGCTAATTTGAAATTTAATTATAAGATAGAATTGAATTTTTAAACCAGTTTATCCAATCAGCCCAACCAGCCCATTAGCACAATGTTTGGCACACCATACATACCCAATATATGTTAGTTGATCAATTAACTAATTGGTTTAATATAAATCAAATTTAAAAATTTTATCAGGAAAAGTAAAGAAACCCCTTTAGGAGATAAGATTTGATTACCAAAGTCTCAATATACTTTCAAGTTCCTGAAAAGTTTTAGAATTGTCAGAGGTGACATTCACTGCATTCTTTAAAATAAAGTTATCTGGAGAGCATTATGCTAAGTGAAATAAGCCAGTCAATGAAGGAAAAATACCACATGATCTCACTCATTCATGGATAATAGAGACCATTATAAACTTTTGAACAATAATAGAAAAGAAAAGAAAGAGCTTTAAAAAAATAAAAATAAATAAAATAAAGTTATCAACTAAATGCAAGTTCAAATTGTTATTATTTCTCACCAACAGAATGAAAGTTCGCAAGAATAAAATTCTACATACAAACAAAATAGGTGACATTAACGCCCCCAAAATAATTTTACTAAAGGCAATAAAATAAACTCCATTGATGGGAGAGTCCCTTATTTTGCCTGGGTTGAGATCTTCAAAGGATATTTTTTAAAAAGGAAAAGAGAATTGCCTGTTCTCTCAATAAGAAGAAAGACAAGGTGGGGACTAGCTCTGGAACTTTGGATATGCCACCTATTGTTTAGTTTCAACTTTCTCCTCTGCGAGCCAGAAAAAAAAATATCGCCTCATAGGACAAAATGATATAACTTAGGTCATATCAAGTGCACAGAAGTGGTGGTGCAGTTCCTATGCCAAAACATATGTGCCTGTGTGCACACACACAGCTGCCAGGGACCTGCCTGTCTGCCATCAAGGAATGCTTGGATGCTGCCACTCAACAGTGACTTGCTCTACTTCCCCAGGGTCCACAAAAAGTGAGAGATCTCTAGCCTGCCTGGCATGGCTCAGCAGTCGAGCATCGGCCTATGAACCAGGAGGTCATGGTTCGATTCCTGGTCAGGGCACATGCCTGAGTTGCAACCTCTATCCCCAGTGTGGGGCGTGTAGGAGGCAGCCAATCAACAATTCTCTCTCATCATTAATGTTTCTCTCTCTCTCTCCCTCTCCCTTCCTCTCTGAAATCAATAAAAATATGTTTTAAAAAAGTTACAGAGATCTCATAAGATTCAATCTCCTAATTCGACTATGAATTTTTCCAAAGTGCAGAGCCCAGGCCTTCACCAAGACATGCAATCAATGTTCTCAACCTGGGATCCATGCGGTCTGTGAATGCCCCTGAAAAAAAAGGATGAAAAAAGTTATCTTGTTCATGAAAGATGGTTCACTAATTACATGAGATCCTCAAAGAAGTCCCTGACCCAAGAAAGACTAGGATCCTCAGCCCTAAGTATCAAACCTAAGCAGCCACCCTAACCACAGCCCAGCTGCTAGCCACTCCTCGCCTGGCCATGGAGGGAGCCAGTGTCCCCCACCCATTAGCCAACACTCCACATTTCCTTCAGGAGGGTAAATAATGAAGTTTTTGTCTGAATATGGTGGCTTTACTTCCTAAAGCTTGACTATCAATTTACATAATTCAGTTTTCAGCATATGTAGTCAATTCTCATAGACCAATGTCCCTTTTTATTATTATTTTAGATTTTGCTGAGGCAAATCTTTTGATTGCCTGAAGGTTTGCCTGCAAGTTTTATGCAGTGGAAGTTTTAGGACATAGGTTAAAATTTATGAAAATCTCAATTCTATGAGTTAAATGCAATATTTTCATGTTTTGGAAACAGAAAATGTTTCACTAATAGAGTAGTTCTAAGATTTGTAAAATAATCTAGCCTGTATTTTAATTCAAGTATAGTTAACTGGATGTTTCTATGATCTTGAAAAACATATTTTCTAATTTCTAATTTAAATTCTTGGTTTGGGATTTCTTAAAGGGAAGGGGAATTTCTCTTTTGTTTGATTAGTATAATGACAGTAATGTCATTCAATTATTTCATCAACACTTATATAACACTCTTTAATGTACCAGGTACTCTTCTAATATTTTATAGCTATTAAGATTATTATTTAATCCTCAAAACAATCCTACGAGATAGGTAATATTATTATCCCCATTTACAGATGAGAAAACTGAAGCACAGAGACAGTGGTTAAGCAACATGCCCAAAGTCACACAACTAATAAATGGCAGAAATGGGATTTAAACTCAGGCAGAAACAATAATAGCAACCACACTAAAATTAAGAACATCTAATAGTTATTGAATGCAGACTTTGTGCCAGGCATTGGACTAGGTATCATCCGTGTGTTATCTCATGTAAGCTTCATTATAACAATACTAGAGGCCCGGTGCACAAAATTTGTGCACAGGGTGTGTACATGTCTAAAAAGTAACTAATCTTGTTTAATCGTCCCTCACTAACCCCCCTGCTGGCCTGGTGGTAGGCAGCCATCTTGTGAGGGTGTGAGGGTTAATTTGCATATTACCTCTTTATTATATAGGACTAAGTAGGTACTAATTTTAGCCTAATCTACAAATGAGCAAACAAGCCCAGCAATGTTAAGTAATTTGCCCAGGACCACACAGCTAGTAAGGGACAGAGGGAAGACTCAATGCAGGTTTGTTGACTCCACAGCCTGGGCCCTTAATTACAATGTTATAGAGAGCTCAATAAAGAGAGGTTGCTAGGTTCTGTCAGACAAAATAGTATGAAGATTTAGTAAGAGAGTAACCATCCCCTCGTTCTGAAAGGTTCTACTTGCTTTTTGTACTGAAAAGGCAGATGAGATTTGATCCTTTAGCCAGCACCCTGGTTGCAGGCTCCCCTCTGCTCCCACATGTTCTCCCAAGCATGCATTGCCTTCTAGCTGCCATCCCAGAAGCAGAGGCTTCAGAAGGAGTGTTTGGGGGAGTCAAATAGGCTGTGCTCAGATATCCTGCCTATGGGCTGTGGGAATCAGAGGCGTCAAGAAGTCACAGACACAACCTCCCAGCTTGTTCGCAGCAGCTGGCGACCTCCACCCCCACCTACAGAGTCCCCACAGGTCTTCCCCCTGGAGGCTGTTGTTAAACTGGTCTCCTGGCCCTGGGGGATGAGAATCTGGGCCAAGGCATGTGACAACCGAATAGCCGAAGTCAGCAATGCAACTAATAAAAATGCACTTCAAAGGCGCCATGCCTCCCAAAGCTGCTTCACACATGTATTGTCACATTTTTGTGCTTCCTATGGGGATTGTTAGAAGCTGAAACTGGTTCCAAGCTCTATTTGGCACTTCTGAGTTTTTGTATTTACTCTTGGCATTATTATTACATGTTGCATTTTCCTATCATGGTTTTTCATTTGTATATGAACTTCTTCTGTTTACTTAGCAAGAGACTGATACTTTCTCAAAACCTGCATAATTCTACCTTGGATATTTTAAAAGACAACATTATTGTCATCTTATCACAAATATTGATAGTTTTGCCCTCGGTTTAGGTGGAACCGCAGGCTTGGTTTAAATATGGTTACATAAGCTTCTCTAAGACATATACACAGAATGAATCTTCTTCCCCATATTCACTCCCCCAAAATGTACAAGTTAAAGCTCTAATGGCCAATATGGTAGTATTTGGAGATGAGACCTTCAGGAGGTACTTATGTTTAGATGAGGTAATGAGGATGAATCAGTGCCTTCATAAGAAGAGACAATAGAGTTTCTCGGTCTCTCTCTTCACTTCCAAAGAAGAGTGAGCACACAGCAAAACAGCAGCTTCTATGAGCCAGAGGAAAGCTCTCAGCAGAGCCAATCACGCTGGCACCTGATTGTGGACATCTAGCCTCCAGAAGTGTGATAAAATAAATCTCTGATATTTAAGCAATCAGTCTGTGGTATTTTGTTATGGCAACGCAAACTGACGAAGATTTATAAAAATTGCCCTGGCTGGTTTTTCTCAATGGTTAGAGCATCCACCTGCAGGCCGAAAGGTTGTGGGTTTGATTCCTGGTCAAGGGCAAGTACCTTGGTTTCAGATTCCCCAGCCCTGGTAGGGGAATGTGGGGGAAGCACTCTCTCTAGAAATCAATGGAAAAAAATAACCTCAGGTGAGGATTAAAATTAGTAAATACATATAGACACACAAGGTAACATATATTCTATAGACACCCAACATTGATATATGTTTTTATATAGATAAATCCTGACACATGTCAGAAAGTAAAGCAAGTTGCTTTTGGATAAATAAATAAATACAGATACCCAGAAGTGATCATCTAATACCTGAGGGCATTTCAGCAGCAGACATTTAAAAATGAGAAATTTTACCAAGAATGGGTTGTGAGTCAGGCTATGCAGTACGATGGAGAGTCTAATTGAAGCAGCCTCAGACATAAACTAGACAGAGATGGTACGAGACAGGAAAGGACACCATCCAAAGAGCCATTGATAGTGGCGCCACAGGTGGTGGAGGGGAGGAGAATCTCTTTCCTTAAAGCTGCCACTGTGAAGTTGTGTAAGATGACAGGTAAGGAATAGGAGGCAGGCTGTTTGTGGAGGGGGACATCTGTGTGTTTGTGATTGAAGAGGAAAAAGATCCAAGTTTACTTTTGACAACTTGGCCTTTCGTGCCCTTGCTGTGCCTGCTCTGCCACTGGAGTGCATGGTTGGTGTGAGAGCAGAGCTCTGGGCTCCAGCAAGCTTGGTCTCTCTATTGAGCCCCTGGTCATAGGTACTATTACGTTCTGGAACAATGATCAATGTTGGAAAAGATGGAGAACAAACCTTCATAGGCAATCCCAAGAGAAACTTTCTACAGAGTCATAGAAAATAAAGAAAGGGATTTTTTCCAAGAACAAAACAGGTACTTCATTCAATAATTTTGGTGTTAACAATGCTTAAATAGTGAGGGGTTTTTTAAAGAGTGCTGTTAAATCTTCCAAATCCTTTTACAAAATTAGTCAGAGATATTCACCTCAAACTTTCTATATTAGCCTGGTGTAGGCAAGAAAAGTGATGGTCCAAGCAAGGAAAGGTTAGAAAGAAAATCCATGATGCACGCAGTAACTCATCCAACTTTAACAGGGGCAGACACAATTCCAATCTTTAAATTTATGATGGCTTTTCTACACTTTATCTTTGAGAGCTATTTTTTTATATTTTATCTTAAAGTTTAATATCAAAAATATCAATTGTGTCTCTACCCTACAACTCAAATTTCTGAGACAAATGAAGCCTATTGAATCCATCAAAGCGGAGACTCGCAGAATTGCTGATCTTTAGGGTTGTTCCTTAAAACTAATTGGTTGGCTGAGGGGTCAGCCAGACTGCAGAAGACGACTTTGGGTTTTCTGGGGAACGAGTCCTTGCCGCTGAGTAATTCAAACACAGGGTGAAACTGAAAACTCAGACCAATATTCCTCTAACTTTTTGCTGTAATATTTGCTAAGTTCCTAGCACTTAGCATTTTAGATGTTTCTAATTAGACAAAATGGAAGTAGATTTCTACCCACATGGGCTCAATGAACGATTTGCTAAATTCCCATATTTGTTGGCATTTTCTATTGAGTTGAAATAATTGCTGCAAAATAGATGTGGCAATTCTGAATTTTAAAAATTGGGGCTGACTAATACCATGATTTTGGAGCTATTTAATCCCTGGAAGACCTGGTGCCCTTCTAGTGAATGGACTTTTTTTTATCAAGCTGGGTAGAGAATGGTGAGTCAGTACCAAACTACAAGTTTTCAATCACACTTATCTAGTAGTTACTATGTAGCAGACATTCTTTAAATGTATTTGCATTATAGGTCTATAATCCCTTACTCATTACTCTAAAATTCAAAAACCTTTACTAAACAGATTTTTTTATCATCCAATTGGCAGCAAAACTTAATCAAACTCATTTGGCATCAAAATCTGATCTGATTTTTAGCAGCAGAGGTGTTAATGTTTGGTTACTAATTTGAGCCCCAGATTCCATTGGAGTGATTATATAATATGCATATATTACATAACATAAAAATATAAATCGCGTGTACTGTATTACCTTTCTAAAATCTAAACAGTTCTAAACTCCAAAACACTTGTGCCCCAAATTCAAATCAGAAAAATCCTTCAAGTCTTACAACAATCCTCTAGAGTAAGTGCTTTTCATATTCTTAACTGACAGATGAGAAAACTGAGATAAGCAGAGTGTAAACATATTGGGTAAAGTGACACATGTGGTAAGTGGTGACTGTGCAGTTTGAACCCAGGCAGCCTGGCTCTAGAACCCATGCTCTTAATCGCTACACCACTATGCCACTTTGAGTGACCTACTAATGGAGTATCTCTTCAATAAATATGTTTTTGTTTTTATTCTTATATATAGATTTTAAAAAGAGGGAGAGATAAATATTATCCTTAGATATGATTAATAATCGTCTATGTTTTTGTCAACCCAGGTCCAGCTAGGAAAACAGTGTAATTCAAGGGAATTTAGTTTGGGGAACCAGTTACAAAGGCATAGGGAGAAATTAAAGGCCTAGCAAGGGAATCTAAGGCAACCCAGAAATTAGCAAGACTCAGAAAGCTACCACTTCCTCTATAACTGAAATAACAAGTGACAGTACCAACAGCTAGGAGCTAAGGTCAGCAAGAGTTGCTGACACCAGAGACTGGGGTGCTGTCCTATAAAAGCAGCAGTCAACACCCTAGAAATCAATGCTCAAAGCAAGATGATGAGGATAAATAATCTGGCTTCTGCTTTTTTCCTGTCCTACAATCTCTTGTAAGTATCTCCATTGTCCAAATCTAGCTAGAAGCCAATTAGCAACAGAGTCTGGAAAACATCATTTTCAGAGGTTAACCATCTAGAATCATATAGAACAGAGAAAAAGAGCAAAAAATCTGGACCTAATGGCACCCCCAAGAGATGCTGCCTCTACCACAGTCCTGCAGCACAGGTACCCATGCAATGGCCATGGTCGGGAGTGACTGGACTGGCAGTTGACATATCACAGTGACTCCAAGGCAGCCAGCCCACCCACCCTAGCACCTGGAGTAAAGAGGTGAGCTGCACCTGAGTCTCCCTAAATGGGAATTTGTATTGGAAAACCAGTTAGAAATCGAGGCAGAAGCTAAAGAAAACCAGCAGGTGAGAGTTGGGCTCACAGCAAACCAAGACCATGTGCCAACCAAATGGTGAGAGAGCAAGACACTTTGTGAGCAGAGAAAGTCTGGCAGCAGAGAGAAGAAAACAGCAAACCAGAGTGCGGCCAAGGTGCGGAGAGAGGGAGAGAGAAGCACTAGAGAGCGAGAGGCAAAGGGAGAGAGACAATGAGACTTTGGAGAGCTGGTTTGGGTCCTGCTCCCTTTTCTCTTTTTCATCCATCCATGCAGATCCGTATAATAAACCCCCCTTCTCGTAAGGTAACACTCGTGAGCCTCTGCACTTGCAAGTAACTAAAAACTAAAACTTCTGAGAAAAGTGAATGAACCCGCTGTCTAGTCTTGAGGGATCCACACACCAATTGGTGGAAGCTTCAGGGAGACTGTTTCTTTCTAGTGGGCCATAGATGTGAACCAGCTGCCTCCACAAACAGCTCGGTCTGCAGGGAGACTTTCAAGCACAAGCCGCCAGTCACATGGCCAGGACCCACGCCCAGGACACAGTGCTGCCTGAACAACCTCCCCGGCCCTTCCAGCCCCAGACTCAAGCTTTGATTCCAGGTGAAAATTCTGCATCTTGAGATCATCGAGGTGGCTTTCATAGGCTAAGAGAAGCATCACCTTCTAAAACAGGATTCTGCCTTTTGTTTTCCCGTTAGAATATGTTCCCATCCAGCAGTTTGCCATCTTGAGCTTTTTTTCTTTCCAATAGGAAATGACAACCCCAACTACAATTCTAAAGTTCAGCAACTAATGTCTTGAGTGTTTTTTGGTTTTGAGAAAAGAAACAGGTCGTTTTGGCACTGATGTTTTTTTCCATTAGTTTTTAAGTTCACATGTATTTTTTTTTTTTTTGGTAAATTTAGTTCATATGATTTTGATTTATTTACTCTTAGCTCCCTAAAACGTGTGGTTAGCAATTTGATGACTATGCACCTTCTAATTAGTCTGTCTCAGAACCAGAAAGTCATGTGTTGCCAGCAGGACCAAAGTGAAATCCAGCAGACACAAATTTGGATACAAATCAAAAAAGCCATAAAATTCAAGATCATTCTAAACTTGGCGGTAAAAGCTCTCTTGTTCCCAAAAGTTACAGACAAAACAAGTTCCAAGTAGAAAGTACTTAACAAATGTTTCTTGCAAACATGTGGTGCACAGATAGATGGCAGTGGGACAGCTGCCTCTCCCATGGCTCTGCTACCATAATCACATTGTGACCAACTTGTGATTATGGAGGGGTGCTGCTTCTCATGAGTTTGCGTCTGCATCCCCCCAAAATCTGGGATCTAGTCAAGAAAGCCAGCCAACCAGTTGTGTAGCAGACTGTAAACCAAACTGCTAGCAGTCAATAGAGTGTTTCTTGTTCAGAGAATCAGATAATGTTGAGTGTGGTAGGAACCTTAGACATCATCATCTTGGCCAATGCTGCACTTTACTAATGTGTTTTAAAAGGTTGTTTTGACAGTCTATGTACATAACCTTTAAAATTCAAATGACATTGGTCCAGGCATGAGTTTAATTATAAAACTCAAAGCGCATATGGAGCAAAGAGAACATTTTCTTGGGAAACCTAGAGAATTGTTGTATGGGGGTTTTTCCCACTTTGTCTTGAGACCCATGACATGGAAGTAGGGTTCCTCCTTTAAATGTGTTAGAAAAAGTGATAACACTACCGGGGTATATAAAATGTATATTTTATATACAATTCATGTTGATAAAAATTCTAAACCTGTTTCAACATATCTCTATGTGCCAATTTTCTGCAAGCCAACATTTCATAAATCATATTCAAAACAAATACCAAAAATATATGACTTACATAATTAAACACTTATGTGTTAAATTTACTCATGGGCATAACTTTTTCCAATTTAAAGATATTTATTCATGCCAGGGTCTACGTATTCATCAGTGATTGGGGGGAGGGGGGGAATAAGTCCTTACCCAAAAGTCCCTTCTTGAATGAGTTCCGTGATTAAAGGTTTGAGGCCGCTGCCCTCATGTTGCTTTGGGTATCTTGCAAGTAAAGACATGGGCCTAACATAGTTCTGCTTGTTGGTCATTCTCTCTCCCAGAAGTCCCTGATTACCCAGCCCCATTTATAAGCCTTAGTCTTTCTGATTGAATTTCTTCTAACTACTAAGATTGATGATGGTTTGTACAGCCATTATCCTGGCCACCCAGCCCCCAATAAAACTCTTTCATTATCTGTGTCATCCATCATCCTTCCTAAAATATATTGGCCCTCATCATACAACAAAGAGGAAGCACAATCTCAAAATATTCAATAGTTCTTAATACCTCTTCTTTTCTGTAATGTAATAATGTACTTTCTATTTAAAATCCTTTTCCTCACTCTCTCACCTACTAGTCTTTCCCTCCCTCTACCGAAACTGTACCCTATACTTTAGGACCCTCGTGAAGTCTCACCTACTCCAGGAAGGTCTCCTGAGCCTCCAGTCCTCTGTGATCTGCCTCTACTTTGAACCTCTAATGTGCATACTCTGTCCCAACCAGTTTAAGCCTATGTTGTGTATAAGCTTAGATTTACTTGAAATTTTTCATATATTAGTCTTATCTTCCTAACTAAATTACAGACTCCTGTGAGGAGAGAATTATGCTTTATACCATTTTCATATTCCTGCAGTAATCAATAGAATACAGAACCCAAAGTAGGTATAAAATACATATCAGCTAATAGGTTAAAAATATGAAAAGTCGTGTCCACTTTACAAATGATAATGGAAGATTATTTCTTCAACTAGCTAGAGCAGATTCATTTTATCTATCATTACCATTTATAAAATGTTATAAACTTTGCAATAAAAATTATTCCTTTGAATAATATATTAGCTTAGCTGACAAGCATATAAGGTGGTGATCCTGGCCTTCCAGGAGTTAACATTCTCAGGAAAGAGAGGCATGTCAATAAATTAAGATGCAATGTAAAAAGTGCTCCCAAAGAGGCAAGGCCTACCATATGAATGGCCAGAAAGAAAGAAGCAATTCCAAGAGGTTCTAATCAAACTCTGTAATCTAATGATTCATGCCCAACACAATTTTCTGGATACAAGTTCTGAGCTAATTTTTTTCCCATTTGTCCTTACTATATAAAACCAGAGTGCTTTTAAACAATAAGATTAATTGTATTAAGGTTCATAGCAAAATAGACACTGGAGATAAGAAATAACTTAAAACATCATAATGTAAATTGTATTTGAATAATGTAAATTTGGAAAACTATATAATGTAAAGTCATATTAATGAAAGTATAGTAAGTTTTTGATTCAAAATAAAAGCCACACTTACCTGCAGCATCTGTCTACTTCAATCATGTTACTTACTGTGGTTTTGCTCTTTCATGCCTATGCAATTCCTTGTACATATGCCTGGGGACTGGCATAGGTTCAGTTGGCTTTTATTCAGGCCTATCTTTTGGTAAAAATTAGTATAAGGTAGAAACTCTATCTTTACTTATTTTGTAATATTAATGCTACATGACAATGTCAAGATTGTGCTGCAGATCAGTGTTCACATCAAACACTGTGTCTCAAAACTCTTTGAACTTATTGTGGAATGCTCTTTTTTTCACATCTCCTTTCACATTTCAGGATTTTACTATCCTTGTTATCTTTGTATGAAAATATGATAGTTAGATTTCATTTTCTCCCAGAAGGAAGTGGAATGGAGCTCTGACATAACTTGCTTTGAAACAAGTTCAGCAGATAAGTAGTGGCTGGTAGCAGACTTACAGATCTGGAAAAGAAATTTAGAATATCAGCTTCAATAAAGAGAGGCCAAAGTGGAAGTATAAATAAGTATGAGATCTAGAGGGAAAGGGAAATGGGTATTATCTCTTCTTGAATTTTCTAAAGAATGGTTAATAGTTGAAGCAAAAAATATATATATAACACTGATGTGGTTCTACATATACAGAGGAAATATTTAAGACAACTATATTATAAAGGAAAACAGGAGTTAATCTACTTAGTATCAGATAAAGCAGACTTCAGAGCTAAGAAAATTACCAGAGACAATGAGAAACATTATATCATGATAAAAGAGTCAATCTACCAAAAATACATAGCAATCACAATCCTAAAAGTGTATTCACCAAACAACAGGGCTACAAAAATATGTGATGCAAAAATTGGTGGAGCTAAAGGGAGAAATCGACAAACTACAAACATCGTTAGATACCTCAACACCTCTCTCAAACAATTGATAGAATAAAACAAAAAATCAATAAGGACATTGAACTAATCAATACCATCAACCAAGAGAATTTAGTTGACATTTGTTGAACACACCACCCAATAACAACTGAACACAGAATCTTTGCAGGTACCTGTGAATTATATACAACAGACCATATCCTGACCTATAAAACAGAACTTAACAAGTTGAAAAGAATTTAAATCATTTTGAATGTATTCTCTCACCATAATGAACTCAAACTGATAATCAATTAGAAAAATAACAGGAACATCTCCAAGCATTTTGAAGCTAAAAAACATACTTCCAAATAATCCAAGGGTCAAAGAGAAACTCTCAAGTGAAATATTAAAAAATACACTGAACTGAATTACAATGAAAATACAACATATTAATATTGGTGGGATATCACTAAAATGGTGCTGAGAAGGAAATTTATAGCACTAAATTCACATATTAGAAAAGAGTAAAAGTCTCAAGCAAAAATCGAAGCTATCATCTCAAGAACCTAGAAAAAGAAGTCAAAAATAAACCCAAACCAAACAGAAGGAAGGAAATACTAAAGATAAAAGCAGATGGATGAAATAAAAGATCAGAAAAACTATAAAGAAAACCAATGAAACAAAGAGCTGTTTCTTAGAAAACATCAATAAAATTGACAAACCTCTACAAGGTTGACAAAAAAGAAAGACACAAATTACCAACATCTGGAATTAAACAGGGGATATCACTATAGACAATGAAGACATCGAAAGGATAATAAGGAAATAGTAGGAACAACTTTACATACATAAGTTTGATGACTTAAACAGATCAATTCTTCAAAAAAAATACTACAACAGCTCATCCTACATGAAACATACTTTGAATAGTCCTATAACTATTAAAGAAATTGAACTTTTAAAAAAAACATATGTTTATTGATTTCAGAGAGGAAGAGACAGGGAAGAGAGATAGAAACATCAATGATGAGAGAGAGTCATTGATCAGCTGCCTCCTGCAGGACCCACATGGCATTGAGCCCGAATGTGACCTGACTGGGAATTGAACCATAACCTCCTGCTTCATAGGTTGATACTCAACCACTGAGCCATGCTGGCTGGGCAAGAAATTGAACTTTTAACTTAAAAATTACCTTTTCCCTGCCCAGTTTTCCAGGCCCAGATGGTTTCGCTAGAAAATTGTTTTTTTAAAAAGCTCAAACTTTCGCTACCAAACTTCTGAAGAATAATTAACACCAATTCTATGCAACCTTTTTCAGAAAATAAAAGAGGGAACAGTTCCTGATTCATTGTATG
Organism: Myotis davidii; assembly: GCF_000327345.1. NCBI lineage: Eukaryota > Metazoa > Chordata > Mammalia > Chiroptera > Vespertilionidae > Myotis > Myotis davidii. The sequence continues at coordinate 14,884,366 of NW_006299705.1, forward strand.
AAGCTAGTATTAATTACCCTGATACCAAAACCAAATAAAAATAGTACCAAAAAATAACAACTACAGGCCAATTTATTTTGTGAATATAGAAGAAAAAAATCCTTCACAAAAGATTAGCCAATAGAATTCAGAAATATATATTAAAAAATTATACACCATGACTAAATGAAATTTTTCCAGAGATTTAAAAAATGGTCCCTATTAATCAAGGCAAACCATTTGACAAAATTCAACTTGGGATTTTTTAAAAACTGAGCCCTGGCCAATGTTGCTTAGTGGTTAGAGTGTTGGCTGATGCACCAAAGGGTCAAGGGTTTTATTTCCAGTCAAAGGCAAGTACCTGTGTTGCAGGTTCATTCCAGTACTGGTCATGGGATATGTAGGAGGCAACGAATCCATGTGTCTTTCTCATATCAATATTCTCTCTCTCCTTTTTCTCTCTCTTTCTCTCTCCCTCCCTCCCTTCTTCTCTCTCTAAAAATCAATGGAAAAAATATCCTTAGTGAAGATTAACAACAACAACAACAAAAAAGCTATCCAGAGACCTGAAACAGAAGTAAAATTCCTCAACCTGATAAATAGCTAAAGCAATTTTGACAAAGAACAATAAAGTGAGAGATATCACTTCAATAGTAAGTTTTACCACACAGCTACATTAGTCAAGACAGTGTAATGCTGATGGAGAAATAACTATGTAGATTAGAATAGAATAATGGCACTAATTTTATTTTTAAAAAGTACTTCTAATCCATTCTGAACCCTGCACTTCTTTAGATTTTTTTCACTCCTCAGTTTAGAACTCCATCATGACTTAATATAGTCAATTTCTCTAGCCTTTCTCAACCTATTCCAATACCCCTATTTACTGAGAGTTGCTTTCTGCAATTCACCAACAAATACACTTTACTTCAGACAAGCAAGTGTGTACTTGTCCAAAGCCCTCATGTCTGAGATTTTCCTGACATAAAATAGTTATTTACCCCACATCATTATCTTCATCCTTCTTCTAATCATTATGCCACCCATACTTCAAGACCACCATCTTCAAGAAATCATCCTGATTTCCCAGTTCACAGTCCAAAATTGTTCCTTCAAGTTTATACTGAGTTATGCTTAGAATCAGAGCCGTTTGGCCATTAATTGTTCTCTTATTCACTCATTTATTCATCAACTCTGCAGAAAGATATTGAGCACTTATTTATGTGTGAGATACTTTGCTAATTACAGTAATTCTTTCAAATCCCTTAGTGTTCATTTTCCATTATATATTTGGCAAATAAAATGGATCATGTCTTATCTTTCTTTCCAGACTCCTCAGTACCCAGCAGCATAGTTGGTATGTCATCATCACCATTAATATCACTGACATCAAACATTAATTGAGCTGCTTCTACCTATAGTCAGTGCACTCCCCAGTGCCGGATGCTCAAAGAACTAAGACATGGCTCTGCAATCACTGCTCAGGTCGAGGGAAGTGCCAAATGGATGGCATGCACGATCATGTTAGAAGAGCTAAGGAGCAGGAGGAAGCACTGAGAGAACAAGACAGATGCGGTAGGGCTCTTAGTGTCCTATGTCTTCATAGTGCATCCTCAGGGCTGTACCCAAATCTCTCTCTTTTTTAAAATACGTTTTTATTGATTTCAGAGGAAGGGAGAAGGGAGAGCTAGAAACATCAATGATGAGAGAGGATCATTGATTGGCTGCCTCCTGCATGCCCCACTCTGGGGATTGAGCCCACAATCTGGACATGTGCCCTTGACCATAATCAAACCTGGGACCTTTCAGTCCACAGGCCAATGCTCTATCCACTGAGCCAAGCTGGCTAAGGCCAGATCTCCTCTTTAGGGCTGATGTACCCATTTCAGGCTGTTGGGAATATAATATCAACTACTATACCCCTCATTAGGAGTTATCTTTAGCTACAGGGCACCAACCTGCCCAAGGTTACCCCCCTGAAGCCAGTGACTGGCTTATTTGGGGAAACAAAGATTTTGGCACCTTTGCCTCGAATTGAGTCAACTCGAAAGGGTCATCCAGCCTCAGAGTACCTGTGATGATCTGAGGCCTTACTTATAACTCCAATCTGCCCAGTACTGCCTTGCTGACTTCTTTAGAGGTATGTATCCCAAGACCATTGCCCAGTGAAACTTTAGCATGCAACTCCCTATCTCACAGGCAGGTTCCAGGGAACCTGATGTCTGTTCATGCTTTTGAAATAAGAGTATGGTTATTTACATGGTTCTAAGCTGAAATAAAGTCCTGGCTTAGAACACTAGCAAATAGATGCCTTATCGCATAACTTCTCCAAAGTTCCTGGCGTGTGCAGAAATTTTCATCTCCATCTCTCACAAATGAAGATGCTAAAGAGTAGAAAGGAAATGTCCAAGATCACACATCTAGGAAATAGTGAGTCCAGGACTCTAACCCAGACTTTCTCAATCTTGCTCAGTGTTCTTCTGCCTTCACCAAACAGTTTGGAAAGTGGCCTGGTTCAAGAAAACAATGTGGACATCAAAACAGGCAAACTTGTGTTTTCCTTTCTACCAGTTATTAACCATGTAACGTTGAGCAAATTACTTAACCTCTAAAGAATTCAATTTTCTAGGTATCTCCATGCATGTAGAATAAACATGAGAAGAGATAGTATATAACATCAAAGAAGTTTATGTTATCAGATTGTAGAGAACTTGGAATGTTTTCCTGACCATCTCATTGAAAGGAACCTCTCATTCTTTTATCATCTCTATTGAAAATGATCTCTTATTCCTCTGGGATTCTATAGTCTGCATGTTTCTTAGAAACATACTTATTTTTATAGTTATAGGCCTTATTTTACATTATTGACTTTAATTTGCCAACCAGTGTGTAATGTCCTTAAGGACCAGAATGGTCCTAGACATCTTTGTACTTCTCTCAGACCCTAGATACGTGATACAGAGTAAATGTTACGTTGATGTATATGGACTTTGCTGAATAAACAGGTGTTTAGTGGGTTATGCCCATCCCAGTAGGTTGTCATGTGAATGAGAGAAGATAATGTGTTCACACTGAGAACAGGGTACTCTGGAACACACAGAAGAAGAGTAAGCAAAAGGAGCAGTGAATTGAAACATCCAACCTTCCCAATAAAAGAATGTAAAACTATGGATGTTAGAGTCTACTTGTACCAGCAATCAACTAAGCCACTCATCTTCATGGATGAGGGTGAGAAGTGAAGGGGGAAACAGAAAGTGCTGCCAAATACTATTCATTCCTGGGAAGCATGGAAACAAGAGGACCAGGAAGAGAGTTCCCCAACAGACCACACTTCCAAACAATCTCTGTCAAGCCAGAAGTCATAGAAAATACTGGAGTCAGCAAAAGAATTGTGAGCAGCCATAGAATTAGAAAGCATGACTCGGTACAGGTCCAGTCAGAATAGTTTTGTAATTTTTCCATAGCCACATTCAACAGCCCAGCTGTGTGATGAAAGAAATAATATAGTAAAAATGACCCTGGGGGGAGAAATTCTCTTCCCTTGATTGATTCCTTGTGCATGCTCATAGATTTAAATATATATGACAGTCAACTAATTATAAATATTAGCATATTAAATTCTAGGTCTTATCTTCTGATCAGAAAGCTGTTAAGAGAAAAAGCTCTGTTTCCAAATCTTAGCTATTGTAAATTTTGCTACTATAAGCATAGCGGTGCATATATCATTTCTGATTGGTGTTTCTGTTTTCTTAGGATATATTCCTGGAAGTGGGATTACTGGGTCAAATGGAAGTTCCATGTTTAATTTTTTGAGGAAATTCCATACTGTCTTCCACAGTGGCTGCACCAGACTTCATTCCCAGCAGTGCACGAGGGTTCCTTTTTACCACATCCTCACCAGCACTTGTCATTTGTTGATTTGTTGATGATAGCCGTTCTGACATGTGTGAGATGGTACCTCATTATTGTTTTGATTTGCATCTTTCAGATGATTAGTGACTTTGAGCATGTTTCATATGTCTCTTGGCCTTCTGTATGTCCTCTTTTGAAAAGTGTCTATTTAGGTCCTTTGCCATCTTTTGATTGGATTGTTTATCTTCCTTTTGTTAAATTGTATGAGTTCCCAATAAATTTTGGAGATTAAATCCTTATCGGAGATAACATTGGCAAATGTTTTCTCCCATGCTGTCGGCTTTCTTGGTGTTTTGTTGATGTTTTCTTTTGCTGTGCAGAAGCTTTTTATTTTGATGTAGTCCCATTTATTTTCTCCTTATTTTCCATTGCCTAGGAGCTGTATTAGTAAACATATTGCTACAAGATATGTCTGCTATTTTGCTTCCTATGGATTCTTCTAAGATTTTTAGTTTCCCATCTTCCATTTAAGTCCTTTATCCATTTTGAGTTTATTTTTGTGTATAGTGTAAGTTCGTGGTCTAGTTCAATTTTTTTTTGCATGTATCTGTCCAATTTCCCAACACCATTTATTGAAGAGATTGTCTCAACTCCATTGTAGGCTCTTGCCTCCTTTGTCAAATATTAATTGAGCATAATGGCTTGGGTCAATTTCTGGGTTCTCTGTTCTGTTCCATTGGTCTATTATATCTGTTCTTATGCCATCTCCAGGTAGTTTTGAGGAAAGTGGCTTTGTAATATAGTTTGATATCTGGTATTGTGACCCCTCCAACTCTGTTCTTAGATTTGGAAACAGCCTAAGTGCCCATCAGCAGATGAGTGGATTAGAAAACTATGGTATTACTACAGAACGGAATACTACGCTGCTGTAAAAAAAAAAGAAGAAGAAGAAGGAATTCTTACCATTTGCAACAGCATGGATGAAACTGGAGGGCATTACACTAAGCGAAATAAGCCAGTCAGAGAAAGATAAATATCACATGATCTCACTCATTTGTGGAATGAAAACATAAATTGATGAACAAAAATAAAACCAAAGACATAGAAGCATCAAACAGACTGTCCAACCTATGAGGGAAGGCGTGGGGTGAGGGGGCAAGAGATCAACCAAAGAACTTGTATGCATGCATATGAGCATAATGGACACAGACAGTAGGGGAATGAGGGCATGTGCTGGGATGGGAGCAGCCGGGGAGAGGTCAATGAGGGAAAAGGGAGACTCATATAATAATTTAAACAATGAAGAATATAAATTTATAAAAAGGGGGCGGGGAGAAAGCTCTGCAGACTGGTAACCCTGGGTTTGAGTCTACCAGCCGTGGGCAAACTACGGCCCGCGGGCTGGATCCGCCCATTTGAAATGAATAAAACTATTGAAAAAAAAGACCGTACCCTTTTATATAATGATGTTTACTTTAAATTTATATTAGTTCACACAAACACTCCATCCATGCTTTTGTTCTGGCCCTCCGATCCAGTTTAAGAACCCATTGTGGCCCTCGAGTCAAAAAGTTTGCCCATCCCTGGTTCCAATTAGCAGTATGTGTTGGGAATGTTATTTAACAATACTATACATATACAATAGTGCATACCCCTTAAATTGCAAGACTTAAATAGGATAATGCATAAAGCATTTAACATAGTGTGATAAGAGATGAATAAATGTTAGGATATATTAAATGGGGAGGAAGAGAACTTGAAACTCACACAAATAGATACTGCTTGTTTTAAAGGTTATCATAATTAGATAAAGGTAACAAAATACCACTTCTCATAATTCATAATTAAATAAAATTTACTTGTTTATTGTTTGCTTTTCTCAATTATAGATTTCATGAAGGCAGAGACCTTCTGTTTTAGTCAATCATTGCCCAAACACAGTACCTAGCAATAGTAATGTTAATTACTCAGCTAATTATTTAACATGAGCATGGTGTTAAGCCAGGATAGTGATCACAGAAATACTTTATTAGGAACTTCACCTTGTCTGTCCAGATCACACTGATTAAACACTAAATAATATAGCATCAGTATAACACTTCTCTATTGTCAACCAGAGCTGTCCGCTTTTCCTGTTGACACTGTTATCCTTCCCTGTTCGATTCTTGAATCCTCCTGTAACTTTCCCCAAACAGTGTAATCAGCAATAAGGGAAAGTGTCTATCTTTTAAACTTTTTTCTGAAATTGTGATAGAGTATATAGATAAATGTGTGTTTGGTGGAGTTATCACTTTTAAAGCAAAACTAACGCATCTTTTAAAGTAAAAATTGTGAAGGGATACCGGAGAGCAGATGGGCAAAAGCAGCTGAGACAGGAAGTGGCTGTCGTCTCTGTTGCCTGTCACGGTTGTGTCAGAGTTTTCAGCGTTAGGGGCTCATTTTTGCTTTGAATACATGAGAAACAACTAGAGGCTTCACATCTGCTTCTGGAAACTATTGTTTACTGGAAAGGGCTTCTTTAATTTAACATTGGTTGACTACAAACAATACTCATTTATTTCCTTATTGTTCTTTCTAGTAAATAACACATCATACCTAAAATTGGCTGATGCAACCCTAAAGGTCTGTGATTAAAACATTGAATACAACCTGCCATCACCACTGGCCTCCCCAGCACACGGGGAATCCTTTTCCTGGATCTTCAACAGCACCCTCTTTTCTGCACAGTTCTGACCATATTCAGCTGGCAGAGTTTACTGTGCGTGTCCAGCTATTTGTCTTCCCAGCTTGTTTCTTGAATTTACTCTCAGAATGCATCCTGACCTATAGTGGCTTCTGTTTAGGAATTAAACATTATACATTTAAAGGATGGGACCGGGGGTGGGGACAGGATACAAGGGGTCAAATGGGGGGGGGGGGGTGAAGGGGACATATGCAATACTTCCAACAATAAAGGTTAAAAAATAAAATAAATTTAAAAAAAGAAAATTTTAAAATAAAGAAATTTTAGGAGTTTGATTTAACAAACCCTCTTGACTGGCTTAAATGTTTTTATTTACCTCATTAATTTTTGCAAGTCTCTGTTAAGAGAAAAAAAAGAGGATAATTTCCAAAGTATTGCTTTACTTCACATTCAGTTAAATTTTTTAAATATTTGGAAAATTTTATTTTGGGCGACACAGACACAGCCGCCAGGTGAGTAATGTGATTTGACCACCGACCGATAGAAAACAAAGCCACCACATCAGAGGGTCACAACCAGCAAAAAACAACAGTGATCGCCTCTGATGAAGACTCTCTAGCAGAATTAGGTGAGTCCAGTCTCATATGGCAAACGATCATTCAAGGAGGAGTTAGTTCAAAGACAGAGGGTAGACACATATTTCTTAGAGAAACAACCATATATACAGAAAAAAATTATCAGCATCAATAGGTCAGAGATAAAAAATAATAACGTATAGTCAGATCCCCAGGAAAAAAGAAACACACAAGTTTATGTTCTTTGCTCAGAGGATGCGGACTGCCACAACAAGAGAATACCTAGTTATAGCTGTTTGTTTCTCGAGGAACAATTATAAACTTTGAAATTAAAGCTATGATTCTGTCATTATTTCATATTGTTACAGTGTTTATTACTTATCATATACTACAGTCTGCATAAATGAGTAAAACCATTTTCTAAGAGACTGCTGGAGTATTATTAATTTAATAGAAGCAATAATTGGCCCAGTAGAATGCTGGTGGTCTCAAAGAGTTAAAGTATCTTCCGAAGTGTTATGTATTTCAAAGAGGGACTTTTTTAAAAAAAAAGCAATAAACATTTTCAAAATGGTTAAATAAGCACTCATGCAAAGTCTACTCTGTACAAAACACCGTATTAGATATTTAGAGAGACATCCAGAAACATTACATTTTCAATGGGAAAGTTAGAAATAAATACAAGTAACTTTAAAACAAGGCAGAATATAAACACATTACATTGCCCCATAGAAGGAAACAGGAAAGATGTGTTTAGTTTCAGAGTAGTTTTGGGGTTCAGGGTGGTCTTCAAAGAGCTAGAAAAGGTGCTTATCTACTACTAGTCATTAAAGAGGGTTTTTTAAATTAAAATTAAAATAAATGTCATCCAGAAGATATCATGGACAGGAATAAATGATGAAATACAACCAAATCCTTAGGCAAGCAATTTCTTTTGGATTAGAGCCTCAAGGTCCCTGGGCAGACCAGAAGCTAACCCAGCCCTGCTGGTCAGGTAAGGGTGGTGGTGCCTGGGTCATGTTGGCCATTCGGGCTGAATCAGCTTCAGGGTGACCATTCTGGATCTCCTGGGTCACTGCAAATGTCCATGACCATCAGGACAGACACTTATAGGTCCTCAACTCTAGACACAAAAGTCCATGAGCCCAAATACAGTGATCATGACTAGGGCCACACGTGTGCCCTTTGTTAAGGCTGAATCTTCCCCCTACCTGCATTTCGGACCTTTAGTGCACTTTATACGTTTATTTACCTATGGCTTTAAAAAAATCATATAACATTAACAAGGAAAACCACTATTATAAATATTTAAGAAATAATGCAATGTTTAAAAATTAAAATTTTTAGGTTTGTCCCTCTACCAATCTCTAATTGTATTGTTATACCCTCCTTTTTTCCCCACAGAGTAGTCCTAATAGTTTGCAGAAAGACTTGCTTGTGTACAAGTTTTGAAAATAGGGTCTAAATCGAAAAAAAAAAAATTGAATTTAAGAGACTCAATCACCTAAATGCCAATAAAAACCAACAACTAAATTTTAACAAAGGTCCAGCAGCCTTCTACTGGTCTTTTCCTAAATGCTTAGTGTGCAGTTCTGACTGTAATCTAATAATTGCTTTTCTGATCCAAATATCAATAATGTTTAGCACCAGAATGCAAAGTTAGATGGCCCGGCCACCTCCTCTCAGTGAGAAAAAATGATCTACGCACTGGCCAGGCTTTGAAGAACCGGGGAGTGAACTGAAGGGAGCCTCCTTCCACTAACACAGCAGCAATGTGTTTTCTGTCTCAACTGAACTTCCACAAATTTGTAATTTATTTGGGAGAATATGTTGCAGATAAGCAAAAAAAGGCATCTGGAAACCGTCTTGCCAAATGGTAACTTTCTGGAAGGTTCCTCATTTAGAAGTAATTTCTGGAAAATTTCTTGATTAATACAAATCCGTGAACAAACTTAAAAATGATGGCTTTGTTATTGCTTTGGCACAATATGTTAACAACACTGTGAGTGCTGCCAAAACTCTGAGCGTTCTTTCATGCGGATTATGGCCTTGTTTACAGATCCAGCTGCACTGAGGCCTTGTCCATGGTGGTAACCTAACAATGTTCCCAGTGGGGGTGCCCATTAGGGGAGGGGAGACTAACTGAAGTTTAGTTTGTTTAAATTGAGCAAGAATGCACAGCGGCACTCAGATCTTTGGGGAATGTGTTGGAAGCATACCCTTTCTGGGATCTGTTTTCACTTATTTAAGGGGGATGTTTGCATTGCTCAAAAACTGCAGTACACAAACTTGCCATACAAAATGCCTTCCAAATGTTTACTGCGATCTATACAGAAGTGAGCAAAAAGCACAAATAATACTAGATTGAAGTAAAACACTAACTGAAAGCAAATAATTCCTGGCCTCTGAAATTTGTATTAATTAAGAACCTACTTTCCATTGCATATATGTGTGCATACATGTGTAAAATATATATCCCCAAGTATGACCATTTATTTACATTGGATAGGAAAGATAAACAAAACTCATTGAAGAATATGAATTTGGAATTGTGGGAAACTGGTTTCCATTAATAAGACACATGCAAATATTTTTTTATTGGTTCGCATAGATTTGTATACATGAATTTTATTGGGATTTTATTTTACAGGTTCTAATGACAAAATAACAATTCCTTTCTCCCCCATCGCCCCCCCCCCCAAAAAAAAGATGTGAGAAACAACAGAAATACATATTTTCCCACTTTTGATAAAAAAAATTTAACAGGGCTTTAGTTGCTTCATGTTATTGCCAAAAGGAATCAGAGATATGAATTGCCTCTTTGTTAACTTTCTGACATTTATGAAGCCCTAAATGAAAATAATCCTCTCACAAGAAACTTACTTTTTCAGCTTTCTCTCCTTTCTGGTTCTGGAGAATAGTAATGACCAAGGAAACTTGGGCTACCGTGCTCCCCCAGCCGAGCTCGGGTCAATAAGGGCTCCTCACAGTGTTTCCTCTCCGGCACCAGCTGGGAGGCCACTGTGCTTCTGTCAGGTTCAGAATGTACCAGGGTCTAAGCTGACCTCTTGGATATCATTTAGGTCAGAATAAAATTCTCCTTGGGGAACTCATGATTCACACAGTTTTCAGTCAGTTTTACCAAAGTAATTTCACTAGAGCATTTATTTTTTACTTTAAGCAAAAGGTAAAACACCAGTGAATATTTTTTAAAACATAAAGCTACGATTTTTAGTTCTGAAGAAAAATAAATTTTAATATGTAATTTCAGTATAAGTTATTTTTAATATCAATAGGTCAATGTTTTTTGGTCAATAAGTAGTAATTTTTTAATTAAGTAGTATATCATGTTCTCTTGCTGTAATGTAGAAATCTCACAAATATGCAAGAGAAAAAATAAGAAGTTACCCATTTTCTTTTTTTTAATATATTTTGATTGATTTCAGAGAGGAAGGGAGAGGAAGAGATAGAAACATCAATGAAGAGAGAGAATCATTGATTGGCTGCCTCCCACATACCCCCTACTGGGGATGGAGCCGGCAACCTGGGCATGTGGCCTTGACAGGAATTGAACCCGGACCTTTTAATCTGCAGACCGACACTCTATCCACTGAGCCAAACCAGCTAGGGCTGAAGTTAGCCATTTTCTGTGAAACTGTTCAGTCATCAACATCTGTGCCTTCATCTTTAGCATTCTCCCTGCGCATGGCATTCTGAGTAGCTCTGTTCCTGAAGAGACAGTGTATTCCCCCCACTGCTACCGGCTTCAAGGTTAGTGATGGATGACACGGGATGATGTTTTCATCATTGGTTTACAGAGCCATCTTTATTTTTCCTATCAATAAGTTTTATATCCCAAGATATAATTGCATAACCTTTTAAAAAATGTTTCACAACTTAACATGGTTTTTGAATTAATATTAAGTAGTGTAAAGCAATATAATAAAATATTAGGGCAAATATCACAGCCTCAACCTCCCTAGATTTTTATACTAACTCTTCTATTTATCTACTATGTGCCTTTGGACCAGTTACATATCCTGTCTTTGCCTCAGTTTCCTCATCTGTAAAAATAGACTTACTAATAGTAACTTTTCCATTGAATTTTTTTGAGGGTTAAATGAAATAATGTATTTATGGCACTCAGAAAAGTGCCTGGCACAGAGTAAACCCTCAAGAAATACAAAACCGATTCTGAATGGATAAGCCCTTAATTTTAGTTGGGTTATTTTTTTAATTGTTTTAGTGTTTTCCATATTTTAAAGCTGTTAATAGGTGAATATTATAAAATTCCACAGACCTTGTTGACACAGAATTACTAAAGGCATTTCATAATGGTCCTGATGGTGTCAGACAGCCAAATCTGGAAATATTTAGAAGCCATTAAGCTTATGAAAGACAGACCTGACTAAACAATTTAAAAGCAAGCTTCTTGGTATACTATTTTTTAAAAATCTCATAAAGATAACATTGTGAGGTTACGATAAAATAAGGAATAAATTTAGGACATTGTCCTGTGGACCTATAACTACTATTAATGAAGATAAGTTTCATATCCAAGCATTTTTCAGAATATTGTATTCAGTACATAGTTGTTCTTTCCTGTGAACTATGTTCTTGCATTCAAAGTTTAGCATGTATCCTCTACTGACAACTTAATTTTTAAATACAAATTGAAATAAATTCATTTTTAAGAAAATGTTTAATATCTAGAAGAAACAGTCCAATGTGTCCATACTCTAAAAACTGAGTTTTTAAAAAAAAATGTTGTTCATAAGGCTTTAGTGAATTAGCACCGGGGATGTCCATTCTGTGTTTCTGGGCTGCAGCTTCATATTTTCAATGCTACCTGGGTTGAGACCAAGCCAGTTTCCTAAAGGGAATGGGCTGGGAAGAGATAGGGACACTCCACTGCCATCGCAGGGTTATACAGTTAAGCATAAAACATTTCATAATCCTGTTCGTTATTCTTAGTTACCTCGGTGAATATGGCATTAGGAAAAGGCACCTCTTTAAAAACATAGTTATTTATAATTTAATGATTGAAAAATAGGATTTATGTTTCAGTTTTTCTAGAGATGGGCTATAAAACTCTTTATCAGCTCATGGGATAAAACTGCTTCATGAGCCACACGATATTTAAAAGCACCTGTTAGATATAGTCACATAACCTTTTAGTCGCATAACCTTTTAAGTAGTTTACGCATTTTGTGCAGAGTGGCACCCAATATTTACTGACGAGATTGACCACACTGTGATATCTTTTGGTGGGAAGCTGAAAAAATTGGGGTAATGAGTTAGAGCAGCATGCATGAAAACTACAAACCTTTCTCCTGAAATTATAAGTTCATCCTAAACATTGCCAAACCTTTGTGTATACTAATTTTATAAATGTTTATCAAAATCAGTTTTTTTAAATGATCCATTCTCTATGCTGTCCTTTCACTTTTATTTTCTGAGTATGGAAATCTAGTCATTGAATCCCGAGAATTCAGTCATTTTGGAGGAAAAAAATAAAGTATTCTTTACCATAGGAGTGAATCATTTGTAGCTGAAGGCGGCCTTTGTTCTCAGGCACCGGGTAGACTGCACTTTCATAGCCTAGTGCCTTCTACCAGAGCCCCTTGATATATTCACATAAATGATGGAAGATGCATGAGACGTGAAGGTGACATGTGCAGTCTCTAGGAGGAAACCGACGCCCTGCTTGCTCGCTAAGGACCCACCCTGGCGTTAGCCGCACACGCAGCCACCCGCCTGCCCGCCCAGCTGGAAGGAAGGTGTTAAGCAGCAGCTGTCAGAAGAAAAGAGATAGGAAAGGGAGCAAAGTCTCTCCAATGCGCAGAAATAAAAACTGTTAACAAAAATCTCCAGTACCATATGCTGAGAGCTGCCTTCTTCGCAAGCCTTCTGACTTCCTGAAACTTCTGGAGCCTTCTGGCTTATCAGTTTCAGGGCAATGCATTAGTCAGCCACTGCCTGTGACTTGAACCAGAACAATTTAAGGTTAATTCACCTCTCGCAGCAATCATAAAAGTTTGTTCGTTCATAGATTCAACAATGAAATTGTTACTGATTAGTCCAAGTCAAAAATCTCCACTTCTGTCATTTCAAAACAATTTAATTACCTTCTTCTCATGCCATATATATGCCCCATTTGCCAAGACAAAAGAGCTATTATTCAACATGGAAAAAATAGTGCTGTAGCAAGCACAGTAACTTTTAATGTTTTCACTGCGGAACAGTCGAAATGTGAACATTCCCACCCCTTGAAAAATGAAAGTATAGAACTATAGTATAACCTTCACTTTTATAGTAAGAGGTTCCTAGAATATGACAAAGAAAACATAGCAATTTCACCCAGGTCATAATTTAGTATAAAATAAAACAAGACATTTAAACCCAGGGAGGAAAAAAAATCCTGAGAGTAGTAGAACTATCAAACTATGTGTGCAATTTCCTTGTGCTCAAATTGCATTTTCTCCCTTCAGTGTTATACGGAGCAGGGTCTTGCCCTCTAGATTAGAGACTTTTGCATTAGAGGAAACTAGGTTATGTCTTTCACTGTCAGAGACAGAAATTATGAGCTGGAGTGCATTTTAGCCAGTCACTCTGAAAAACGTTAGCCCCAGGGGGCAATAATTAGGACTGTTTTTGTCAGGTGACTGCATTTTAAGCAGTGATGTGTTGGAGAATCTAGCTGAGGGGTTTAATATAAATATAAATATTTTTTTCAGTCAGCATTGTGGCCTTTTTTTTTTTTTTGCTTTGCTTTTCATTTCTAAAGTAAGCACTTTTCAGGAATTATCAGCTAAAACGCCCTACAGTTTAGTATTATGGTGACCCAATAATATAACAGCCAGCAGAAAATGATACTCAAGCAGTCTGAGGAGTTAATGCATAAAAATTATCAACTAACCAACTAACTCATTATGAGATCATCATGCATTTATGAACAGAAATAACTACCTGTATAGAATGCAAATAGGAGTCTAAACACAAACATGTAACAATTTTACTTCTAAATTATGTTACTTATTTAAGCAGTAATCTAATATTGTAGTTTCCATAAACATAAATAAAAAACATAAGAATGTAAATGTATGGGCTTTTGGATTACTTCAAGGTGGTGTGGCACATGGGGTCAGGGTCCCATAGTTGGGTGGGTAGCTTAGGAGTTAGGTTATTATTTATTTAGTTGTCCAAATCTAAATTTTGACAAGAATGGATCATTTTAATATTTGTTCCCATTACAAAAGCATTATGGGAAGATGGGATGAATGGAAACAATCTCCTCTCCTTTAGCTTATAAACCTTAATAAAGACCATCCTTTTGTTCTTACAATAACCCTATCTTTACAAATAAATGAATCACTTTAGATTATGACCCTCTAAAAACAAAAGATCATGCTTTCTACAGATTCTTAAAAATACCACATAGACCTTCCCTTTGTAGTATAAATAATGAATAATTATTAAATAAAGCCTTTTCTCCTAAAAAAAAAAAGTTTTATTTTCTATCACATGAAACAATAAATACCAATAATTCAAAAGAAACTAATTTTCTGGAATTAAACATTCTATCTAAAATGGGTTCAATTGGAAATTTTTTGTCATCATTTATTATAACCAATTATGAGAATTACATCTTGATTAATGTCAGAAACACAACATACCAAAGAATAAACTTATGCAGTGTGAACGCATTTCCCCACTGTGTAACTTGTTTCACCTTGCTCTGCAGCTCCCAATTGGTATCTTTCTGTTTGAATCTTAAAGGCCTGCTGAAAAAGACGGCTTTAAACTATCAAGGCCATTTCTCTCATCTCAAGGGATCGCACCTCCCTCTCTCTCTCCCAAGATGGTCTCTGGGTATAAGATGATTGCATGTCCTCATTGTGACAGGATAAGGACTTCTGGCTTGTGTGCTAGCATCTGGGTCTTTGCTCAGCTCCACTGATCTGTTCCTCACTGCACCAAGTTAACTGAGTGTCCTGTGTTACTGTCCATATGTTATGTTTTGCACTGCCTGGTGCTCTGGGCGACTGGAGAGGAGAAAGTCACGGCACCATTCTCAAAGGTCTTCGATCCTGCTACCGGTTTCTGTGGCAAGGTCTTCGATCCTGCTACAGGTTTCTGTGGCAAGGTCTTAAACCCAGCTTCTTGCATTCCACTTAACAGGAGATTCAAAAGCTCATGTAATCCCTAGATTCCCTCATGGGCCATGGGAAGCCAAGGGCATTATTGAGCCCTCTTATCTAGATGCTTCTTCTAATCATTTCTAATCTGCCAATCATATAGTGCTGTGCCATGATAAACACGGAAGTTCAAGAAATTTGACATTTCCCCATAATAGATCCTGAAACACATATAATCCCACAATTTTAATTGGATTTTTCTGCAAGTCCTCCCTTTATCCCAACCTAAAGGTTTTGAATTCCATGACGTATAAATTCAAGGATATATATCTAGCTTTATTTTCTATCACATGAAACAATAAATACCAATAATTCAAAAGAAACTAATCTGATTGGCCATCTTCAGTGTACCTCACACTGGGGATTGAGTCTCCAACCCAGGCATGTGCCCTGACTGAGAATCAAACCATGACCTCCTATTTCATAGGTTGACACTCAACCACTGAACACACCAGCCGGGCTAGGATACTCTTATCTGACCTGTTGCCATTCTGTCTTCTCTTTTCTTCAAACTATAAATATCATTTTCTGTCAAGAACTGTCACATCACATCCTCCTTCTTCCCTCAGTTTAATTCACTTGCCCCCTTCACAAGCTCAATAGTAGTAAAGAAGCCTCAGGAAAAGAACCAGACTATCAAGGAGAGAAAAGACAATGGGAAATACACTGGAAAGTATGTTGCCTCTCAGTTCTATCTTTGTTCTCTGCCCTCTTTCGCACCTCAGGGGCAGGAAGCCTCTAAAGCTACACTCCCCAGGCTCCCTTGCCAGGCGGCTTCCTATTAAATTTTGCCAGTGGGAGGCACTGGCAGGAAACTGGCGAAAACAAGAAGCCATTCTTCCCATGTCCTAATGGACATTGCAGCAGCAGCAATAGTAACAGGTAAGTGTGGATCCAAGTTGTACTCAGCAGCACAGGGATTCCAGGTAACACCACTTTCTCCTTGGGCCTCCAGGCCTAGGAGCCACAGTACTTTTATATGGGTACTACTCTCTAAGTAACCTTACCCCATCAGTGCCTCCAGCCCTTCCAATACTTTGTAACTATATTCAATTAACTCTGGTTGAAATTCCTCAAGTGGGTTCTGTTTGATTAAGCACTGATTGATACCAGAAGTATGTCAATCATATGATCTGTATTACACTTAAAGTCTACCTGTTGAAGTATTAGTTTTGTGGGTTGTTGTTGTTTTTACAATGGCTGAAAAGAATTTGAGGTAGACATTTGGAGCAATATTTATTAACCATCATGACTGACTGAAGAGAATTTTTACTCTTACAAGGTAACGATTCCACCGAGACCTAATTGGTGTCTATAGCAGAGAATGAGAAACATGGGCGACTATGACTCAGTTTTTTGGTCTCGTATTTTCATAAATCATGGGTTGCCTATAATCTTAATAAACTGTCTTTGGGATTAGGTAGGAATACCAAGCACATTTGTGAAGTCTTGTTCTCTCACCTCACTGATGATCCCACTCGCTTCCCGAACCACAGGTGGCAATTACAAACTTTTGTCTTTCTTTCCTGCTCCACCACATGTGCCGCTGCCACTCACTGACTTCCATGTTTCTCTTACTCTGAATAGATTGTAGTCCAGTGCACCGAGATGCCATTAATCACCTGCAGTAACCAGGGAATGCCATGGTCCAAGGACTCAAAGAGCAAGTAAGGTACACACACACACACACATATTCAATTACTCATCCATTTTCCTTTCAAGTCAGGAGCCAGTTAAGTGGAGGAAACAGGTTTACTTTTTATCTTTATATCTCTAGGCCTGTTTTATCCCAAAGTCAAAAGCCATGTGAACAACGTTTAAGATTTTTATAGACTTAGAACCATAGAATTATAGAATAAAAAGAGAATTGGAAATCATATGTTCTACCTCCTCATTTACAGATGATTGTCTCTAGCACTCATCACTCCTATCATTTTTTTATCTTCCCAATGGTATATGAACTCCTTAAGGGAAATGTGATTTTTATCTTAACATCCTCTGTGTCTAACATGGTGCCTAAAACACAGGAAACATTCAATAAATGTTGTTGGAAAGAAGAAGATGAATGGGTGAAGAGTGAGTGAATGACTGAAGGAATGAATGAGGTTTAATATCTTGTCCAAGAATACACAGCTCTAAGCAGCCTGTGTGTGTCCTAATTCCAAGCCCAGTATTCTTTTCATTGGCTCTCTTCTGTTTAATATGTTTATTGTTTTCTCATAAGACGAGGTTTAGCCATTTTGCCTTCAGAGTAATGAAGAGACATGGGTGAGACAGGAAGAGATGCTATCCCACCTGTCAGACAGGAAAAGAGAAAGGAAGGGATCAGTTCCCAGCACAGGTTCAGAAGCAATTGTAAAGTCCCCAGGACCAACTGAAAAGTAGAAAAATTGGGCAAACATGATAGGGAAGTAATACTGGACAGAGCTACACTATAAACTCAATGTCCACTGGAGTCCCTCTCTGCCCACTTATGGGAAACGTACCACATATCCATCCTGAATTTTCACCAGAATAGAGAAAGTTCAATATGTCTACATTATCACTATTTTCCCCCAGGAACAGTACATCCCACTTATACAAATTAAAAAACAACAAAAGACCATAAGATATAAAACTGTTCTTTCAAAATCCTAATGCAAGCATCACTGATTTTAGTGTATAATATTTAGGAAAAATACAATCAATTGTTGCTCTCTCAACATGTATAATTTGTAAACCACAAGAACACACAGAAAATTAGGAGGATAAACAAATGCCACGAAAGATAAATACTAAAAATTCTGTTACAAAAGAAAACGCTTCAATTCCTTGGTGGTTATTTTAAATCCAACTGCAAATCACAGACTACATGTATGTATAAGACCCAAAACAAAATTGTATACACACACTTAGACCCAGCAACTTGGTATAAAATTAACATACCACAATGCATGGGAGAAGAGCCTGATCTGCCACCATTTGGTTACATATTTCAGTTTCTCCTGATAGGTGATGAAGTAGAAATATGGCATTTGATATTATCACTGACGGTTAATTCCGTGAGCATTTTAATATTTTTCAGACATCCCAAGATTTATATTTCCCCTCTTCAAATGAAAGAGAAAATTTAAATACCAAGTCTTTCCTTTCTTTTGAAAAAATAAATGCCATAATATACCTTCCAAGGTTAATCTGTGTCCTTGCACCTCCAATGAATGCATGGCAAGAATGTGTTTTATTGCTCTGCCATATCTAAAATTGCTTAGTCTATACTCTCTTACACACATCATTTTTCAAACTCAGACTTCTACATCTCATCAGAAAATAGCATTACACTAGATGCAAAGTGAATGACTACTAACTCATGTTCTAGGTCCATGTGCTATTATTCACCAAATTAGCAAACCCATATGTTTTTGGTTGAAGAAATAATCTTGCAGGGAGGGAGCACAGCGCTGTTAAGATACCATAGACTTTGAATGATTCTCTGGCAAACTGTCAAATAGTTTATTCTGGAAACTGTATCTTCCGTGGAACCCTAGCCCTCACCATTTGACTTGTAATGGACATCATCGCAAATAAACAGTCTATGATGTTCACAGCCTCTGCCTTCTATCTCTTGACTCTCAGCCGGATGCAGTCTGGTTTATTTCCCCTGACTCCAAGATGTGCTAGGCGGAGTGGGTAGAAGAAGCCTATTACGCGTTGAATTTTGTCTCCCCACCATTCATAAGTTGACATCCTGACCCACAGTACCTCAGAATGTGACCTTACTTAGAAACGTGTTCTTGGCAGATGATACAGTTCAGATGAGGTCCTTAGGGTGAACCCTAGTACAACATGGCTGGTATCCTTATAAGCAGGGGAATTGTGGACAGAGAGCAGCACGTACCCAGGGCAGACACCACACAAAGGTGAATACAGAGGTCAGGGCAATGCATCCACAAGCCAAGGAA
>NW_006299705.1:14903644-14911692 GCF_000327345.1 Myotis davidii
GGACACGTTCTGCCTCACAGCCCTCAGAGGAAACCAATCCTGCTGACACACTGACCTTGGATGTCTAGCCTCCAGAACAGGAGACCATACATTTATGAAATTTATGTTATGTAAGCCAGTGTGTGGTACTTTGTTACAGCAACCCAAGAAAACTAATAAAAGCTTATCCTAGAAAAGAGCAAAGCTGGACCCTGAACTCACCTCTTCGCTCAGTGAAGGCTTTCCCCAAAGTTCCATGTTCAACCCTGTCCTCTCATGGAAATCTCAGCCATTCCACAGCTTCCACCATCACCTTGAGACCAAGCATTTTCAAGTGCACCCCAAACCTGCTGTTACTTCTGGGTAAATGATATCTTGTCAATTAATGGAATTACCATCCACCCAGTCAGACAAGCTAGATGTGAACTGTATTTAACTCTTCTTGCTCCCTCAGTCCCTGCACCAAGAAGTTCCAAATAAATCTGTGAAAATCTCTCATCCTTTCTGGTTATGCTGCTGTTGCACTGGTTCAAACCCTCACCCAACTTCTCCCAGGAGTCTTGTAAAGGTTCTCTCTGCCTCCAAGTTACTCTTCACACTTTTTAAAAAATATATATTTTATTTATTTTTTACAGAGAGGAAGGGAGAGGGATAGAGAGTCAGAAACATCGATGAGCGAGAAACATCGACCAGCTGCATTAAGCCACTGAGCTATAGGGGAAGTTTTTTGCTGGTGTGCAAACTAGATTATGCTGATTTACATCCATCAATGAGTTTTATAAGTCCGGTATGTTTATTCCAATTCACACACTAAGGTGTGCTGGTCTGAGATTAAATTGCCAATTTGAAAACACGTATATTGTGGCATTTCAGTTTAGTAAGATAGTATGTACTTTGAGAAAATGTGAAACAAAAATAAATGAATACTATACATGTTGCAAGACTCTGTTCATTTGCTTCTCCTTGAAGATCATCCTAAACTCTGCCCCTTCCCTTTTTTTCACACTCCTTTTTCTCGCCTCTTCACAGAGGTTTCTTTTTATCTTTGGCATTTCTCCTTATCTTACAGTTGTTTGTGTCTTTTCCTTTCAGTCACACAATCCAAGTAAACTGTAATCTGCTTAAGGTCAGGATCTGTACCTGATGCATTTTTTTAGTCCTCCTAAGCACTTCACACAAAGTGTGAGGCCATTGTCTGTGCTCAGTAAATGTGGGTGGAATGAGCTCAGTCACAGAAAGTAATAAATGGATTCTTTCATAAATGTACCGTCTCTCTGGAAACCCCCAGTGCTCACATTTTGCATTATGAGCTCATTTTAGAGTGATTGGATGCCTTTTATTGGCTAATGTCTGCCATGTGGTAATGTCTTCATTTGCTGAGTTGATGTTCCAAATCTTACAATTCTTAGTCATAATTATTAGTTTTCCCCCTGAATTTTGTGCTTCATTGAGGTTTTAAAGGGTAAAATTAACCTCCCAGCTTTTCCTCCATAAATTTATAATTTCATTGTGATTTCATTGGTATATTGGCTTCCTTTTCTGAGGTTTGTCCAGAGTTTAGGTGATTATGTGTCTGTTGTTTTTCTCTTCTCACAAACGCAGTTATTTCCTCACAATCTAACTTGCTCAACTTTATAGCAATAGACACAGCTACATGAAGAGGAATTCTAAATATTATTTAGTTAGAAAAGATCTATCTAGGAGAATGGAACATTTTTCTACTGGTGTTAAATTATATCCGAATTTATGAAAATAAAGACTCATTCACCTAATAATCTTCCCTGCTTTGGAAGCTGTTTATCTGGACATAGGTCAACATTTTCTGCAGAATACAACATTGTAAAAAGTACATTAGCACATTCTTAAGGGATATCTTAAACATAAAATTAGTTTAGCTACCCAACAATATGGAAATTTGATTATTTAACTCAAACTGGAAATATATGTAACTCAATATAACTCAAATTTCATTGAAGTTATGCATGATTACATAGATTAAGAAATGTATTTGGGGATTTATCATTTCTCAGTATTGGGTAAAGCTGTCAGAGACATTAGACTCATAAACTACTCTACATAATTGCTTGTAAATAGATACCTTTAAGTACTTTGTCGGTGGGAAACCACTCATCTAGAGCGTCAGAAACGCTGCTTCAGTCTGGATAAAAACTAAGCTTAAATTAGTCACAGAACTCCTTAAGACACTCTGGGGAAAACATTGGAACACGAATTTTTACCTCACTTACCTCAGTTTGTCCTTTGCAAAATTAATGTATAAAAGCCAACTTGGCTATCTGTCTTTAAATGCCTCCAAACCCAACAACTGGACCCACCCAGCTACCACCCCAAAATGTATCCTTTCTTCAAACTGTGGAACCAGTTATAGCCCCATCAAAAGGAGACAAAGGACTTGGGCCAGGAACTCAGTAGCTCAGTATCAAGTGGGCCTTGCTTCAAGTCTTCTAATAACCAGACTTGCCCTTTTGCCTTTAATAAAAATTGAGCTTCATATGTGGTTTTAGAATAGCATCCCATTGCTCCCAAGTCTCTGATCTGATTTGCTTCCCATTAAGCTAGCTTGTTCTCAAAGTGTGCTCCACAGGCAAGAAGCATAACTACCACTCAGGAACTTACTACAATGCAAATTCTTGGGCCCCATTGCAGACCTCCTGAATCAGACACTCTTGGGGTGGAAATTAGTAATTGATATTTTAACAAACTCTCCAGGTGATTTTGATGAATGATCAAGCTTAAGAACTACTGGGCTAGTTCCTTAGCTTCAATCCCTCTTATTTCCTGATGCTCCTCCACTCACTTCCAGTCTTTTCTTCCTTAATAGAGCAAACCTCTGTAGCAGGAGAGATTTTTATGTCAGTGTTAAGTATGTGATTTTGGCAAGAAAGAGAGAGGTTGAAAAGGGAATAGTAGTCTGCTTTGCTGTGCAACATACTGTGGAAAATCTGTAGTAAATGCAACAACAAGTGAAAAAAATTGTTAAGGGGCAGAGATGTCAAAAGATAAATTTAATAAGTCTTACTCAAAGTTAGGGCAATACTCCCCCTGCCACAGGTGTTTTCAGAGGAACACCAATAAAAAAAACTTACTTTACTTTTCTGGTAACTGGGTTATGACTCTTTTTCAAATTCAACATTACAGAGACTGCACCATGTAGTGACTAAATTAATGCTTAGGTTTTATAAGAAAGTGAACTGCCTGGCTCAATGTGTTATGGGAAAAGTAGAGCATTGACCGACAAGAATCAATAACCCTATTTCATCCCACTCTACCTCTTCTGAGATACTGTTCACTCAGGTACCCCACTCCTCTCATCTGTTAGCCTCTTTCCTCCAGTGGTTCCTTCTCCCTCGGTTTGTAACTCTATGGACACCAGCACCTCATCTTTTAAAAGTTTCTTTTCACAGCCCCCATAGGTACTACCCTAAATATGGTCTTCTTTTCACAGAGAAGATTCTATAGAATGAAATCTACTATCAAAATCTCAGCTCAGCACCTCTTGTTTATTCCTTTGTAGCACAGCTCCAGTCCTTCCATGGAAAGGAAGGGACTTCTACCACCATATCCATCAGTGACCCACTTATCAAACCCAATGGATAATTTTTAGGCTTTGCCTTATTTGGTCTTTCTAGGGTATAATTCTTCCTTTTGACCAATCCTTCCTTAAAACACTTTTCTCTCATGATTTCCATGGCATGAAATGCTCTAGTTCTTCCTCCCCTGTCTCTATGGCTATTTCTTCCAAGAATCCTTTTCATCTCATCTACTCAAACCAACCCTCCTTTTAAATATTGAGCTTCCCAAAAATGCTAACCTTGTCCCTCTTCTCTTCTCACTCTCTGCATCGTCTACTACCATCTCTCTTCTGTGTTCCCAACCAATTTTTCCACAGAATTATTCTGTCTTCAGACACTTAAATATAAATTCCTGGTAGATTATATTTATCTGAAAATGCCAACGGATGTGACTCATCTTTCCCTCAAAACTCTACTTGATCTCCATGTTATATTCCCACTCATTGCAAAACCAGAAATTTGGCCTTTATTTATATTTATCCTATATTTATCCTTCTCCTTTAACCCAATATCAAATCAGTTTATAAAAATGACAGTCTCTCTATCCTTGCTGTGCTGCCAGTCCTTATATGTGCTATCTCTTGCCTGAATTATTGCAAGACCCATACCTTGTGTCTGTTCCCTTTAAACTTTTGCAAATGATATAACATATAAATGAGAAAATTCAAGTGCATAAAATGTGTCAATAGTTTCCCCTCAAAGACAAGTTAGAATCTATTGCCTCTTAAGTGCATTCAAACTTCTTAATAATTCAGTAAACTCATATCCAACCAGGCTGTCTTCTACCTACCGTCCTCCCATTTTTGTAGTTTCCATTATACATCTAATTCTCTGAATCTACAGTGTTCTTTCAACCTTTTGTGTTTATCACCATGAATCTCTGTGCATAATTCTATCACTTCACTCACAATGTTATTTTATAATTATCTTGGTGTGTCTTTCTCCTCAAGCAACTCCTTGACAGCTAGGGCTATATCTTTTTTTTTTTTTTTTATCCCCAGCTACTACCACAATGCCTGGCATATAGAATGTGATCAATAAATGATGGTTCAATCAAATGGGTAACTGAATCAATGCCTTATTCTTAACTTTTAACTGAAATTTTACTTCTGTGAAAAATTTTCTGTTTCCTCAAGCAAAATTTAGGGATTCTTTCCCTGCACCCTTTACATACTGGTACACTTCAGCTGGAGCACATACCACATTTTATTCAAGAAGTTTGCATGGGTGACTCTTCTAGTAACTGAATATAGCTGGGCAGAAAACAAAAAGAAGAAAATAAATCCAGACCATACCAAGAAAAAAAAAAAATCTAGCCAAAGCCGGTTTGGCTCAGCGAATAGAGCGTCGGCCTGCGGACTGAAGAGTCCCAGGTTCGATTCCGGTCAAGGGCATGTACCTGGGGTTTGGGCACTTCCCCAGTGGGAGATGTGCAGGAGGCAGCTGATCAATGTTTCTCTCTCATCGATGTTTCTAACTCTCTATCTCTCTCCTTTCCTCTCTGTAAAAAATTAATAAAATATATTTTAAAAAAAGAAAAAAAAATCTAAACTACATCTTACTAAAGAGTACCAATTCCTAGCAGAGAAAAACTAAAAGTTAATCTCAATCCAGAATTTCTTTTATGTATAGTCTATTTTATTCATGAAGCTATTCAACTTTCTTTATAAATGTGCAATTTAATAGCCCTTTCAACTCTTGTTACTGATAGATATCTGCACTAGGTGGGTACAAAGGAAATCAAGGTTCTGATGTTCAAAGGGACGAAAGAGAGAATAAAGAACTCACTACCCAGCACTTACTCCTGACTGCACGTGTTCCATGCTACACAAGCACAGCTGATTCTACCTCTCTGTCTTCAATGCAGGGCTCTAGAGCAGTGGTTCTCAACCTTGGATGCACATTAGAATCACCTGGGAATCTTTTTAAAATCCTGATTTCTGGGCCTCATCCTCCAGAAATTCTGTTTCTTTGATACTAATGTTGTGGCCTCACCCCATAACAAACAGAATTTCCAGAGGATGAGACCCAGAAATCAGGATTTAAAAAGGATTCCCAGGTGATTCTAATGTGCAGTTAAGGTTGAGAACCACTGCCCTATGGGAAGGGGCAGGAAAGGCATTACAGAAAATATTATCATCACGATTGTGATAAACTATGTACATTTGTTCAGCTTTATTATTTAACATGGAGCCTAACATGTCGCCTTTTACCCAGTTAGTGATGCCAAGTATTTCTAAAGTGAATAAATTAAATCATGTTATAATGTCAACTGCATATTCCTGGTTATTTGATAAAAAGCATTTCCCTCCTATTTATTACTCTTGCCACCGATGCTCTGAAAACATGACCATGCAATTTACCATTGACTGGAATTTAACTCGGGGTGGCTAGCTACAAAGTCCTGAAAGGGACATGTTTAAACTTCTTACTCAACCAGGAAAGACACACAATGTGTATCACAGTGTGAACAGCTTATTGTCCTTGTGAATGACACGATGTTGTCCCAGTCACTGTAATGCCTGTCTACCCTGAAGAGCTTTCAATTTAAAATGGAATAATTCTATGGGGCTGTAATGCAGGGTAAGTTGAGGGAGGAACCAACTAAGAAGTTAAGCCACTGTGGCCAGGCACTGCAGCCAGACCATCCTTGGTTTGCAAACTGGCCCCCATGTTCTCCTTGGAGAGCAAGGAGAAGACTGTAGGCCGACCACTCCCGATTGGCTTATTTAGTAAGCAAAGGAACTTACTTGTAAGGCTTGTCTTGGATTCTGCAAGATGAGTCGGTGTCTGCACCCGCCTGCCAGAATTGTAAAAGTTTATACACACTTTTACAGAGTTCAGGCACCTATTCAGCCCAGCACCTCACTCTCCCAAGCTGCGTCCTTGCGCATGGCTCCCGCTGTGCAGGAATTCGTGCTTCCACCGGGGGCCAGAACCCACATTGTAGGCACGGGAAGGGGCGGAGCCTCCAGTTGCCCAGGTGGAGCGCACAATTAACCAGCGGCAGGTGCTCCCTGTAACTTCCTCCCACAACCTTGAGAGGAACAGGCTTTTTAAAATGGACAATTTGAGCATTTTAAAAGCACAAGGGCATTCCAGGTGGAATGGGTCACCTGGCAAGGGCACGGAGGCTGGGATTCCAAGTCCCCGGCTAAAGGAAAATCAAGGTTTCTTTCTGGCCCTGTGTTTCCTCACCACAACATTGAAGAAGAAATCGTAGTTTCTGTTTAATTTGTTTACTAGTGCACACATCCGGGTGATTAGCAGTTGCAGTTAAGGAAGAAGAGTGAAAGCTCTAAGCCAGTGGTTCTCAACCTTGGCTGCACATTAGGATCACCTGGGAATCTTTTTAAAATCCTGATTTCTGGGCCTCATCCTCCAGAAATTCTGTTTCTTTGTTACTAATGTTGTGGCCCCACGCCATAACAAAGAAAAAATCCCCCTGGGGCGGGGGATTTTGTTCGGCTGTGAGGCTTATGAACCATAAGCCATCAGGACACTTAGCATCTCCAAGCCTCAGTTTCCTAAACTCTAGAACCAGAGGAGCATCTAAGGGCCCTTCCAGCTCTAAACACCCACGGCAGGATGATTACCTGGGTTCTTGCCTCTCCTTGTGTGTTACTCATTAGCATCTCCGTGGGAGTAATAAAAGGGAGAGAGATTAAACCAGCCAATATTGCTGCTCATCGGCTCTCGGGAAGGTTTGATGAACCAGGAAGCTGAAGGCTATCTGTTGACTTCAATTATCGACACATTCCCTGTCCAGCATTACAACACAGATAATCAAGATTTTACTTTATTTTTCTGTTGGAATTTCTTTTTTAGTACCTTTGAAATTACTTTCGTAATCCTTTTTGACATCTCTTTATAGGTTCACAGGGTCCTAGAGGCCATCATAAAAATCTTTATATTAAACACTAGGTACTGTATCACGCTAGAATAATACATGTTTCAAACCTGTGTTCTGCTCACACAAATCAAATGTTATTTCCCATCCAAGCGACTGGAATGTGGCTATTAAAATAGACAGACAATACTGTTTATAACATCAGGGTCACAGATAATGACCATAGTCTTTTCATACCAATAACCAATATTCATGTTACCTTTATGTGCCCGGCACTGTTGTAAATGCCTTATATGCTAAGGGCTTATATTATTGTCCCTCATGAGCTGAAAAATGTTAGATAGGATTAGGGTCTCAAGTTCTGGACAGTACTGAATGTTATTTCTTGCTACAGGGTAAAAGTAGCATAGTATTTTGTAGATGCAGCTGTAAATAGGATGAGCTGACAGAAAGGCAACATGAAGAAATCAACATGTAATTGACCAAATAGTGTATATGTAAGAAATGGCTAAGGCTCCCTTTGGGGAGGCAGGGCTTTGGATATCAATTCCCTTGTCTCTTTTACTTGCTGCAAGTAAATAAAACTACCTTGTGACAACCACCTCTGGTTTTTACTAGAGCACCCCAAA
>NW_006299705.1:14911803-14957655 GCF_000327345.1 Myotis davidii
AGGATTTCTGTTTTGTTCACTTCTGATTCCCCCAGGATCAAAGAACAGTGAGCTGCACTACTTGGGCACTTCAATTTTGGTGGCTTGTCTCCACAACCCACACTGTTTTCTGCCACGCGGTGACTGATAAACCAGTGCTGCATCCTCTGAGAAAAGCTGTGCTCTGAGGGAGGCTCCAGAATCTGCCCCCATTGTTTACCACCAGAGTGACCTTGACAAGTTATTTAATTATTGGATGCCTGTGTTTCCTTCTATAAAATGAGCATCGTACTAGCCTTACCTCATAAAGTGGTGGGAATTAATATCTCTTGCTGTATAACAAGCCACCAAAAACAATGACGTCAACCACTTATTTTTGCTCACAAATCTGCCAGTGGGGCCGGGCTCAACAAGGGAAGCTCATTTCTGCTCCACACAGTATCAGGAGTTCAGTACCCCCGCCCCCCCCCTCCGTACCCGCTACCCCGAGGGCAGGAGCATCCAGTCCACCTACAACAGTGATGGCGAACCTATGACATGCCATCACCTCTGACACGCGAACTCATTTTTTTGGTTGATTTTTCTTTGTTAAATGGCATTTAAACATATAAAATAAATATCAAAAATATAAATCTTTGTTTTACTATGGTTGCAAATATCAAAAAATTTCTATATGTGACATGGCACCAGAGTTAAATTAGGGTTTTTCAAAATGCAGACACGCCGAGCTCAAAAGGTTCACCATCACTGACCTACAACATGGCTCGCTCACCTGGCTGGTGAGTTGGTGCTGACTGCCGACTCTGTTCTTCTGCAGGCAGCCTGGACTTCCTCACAGCAGACCAGCTGGGTTCTAACAGGGAGCCTCCCCAGCAAGGGAGCCAGGCAGAAACTGCAGCCCCTCTTTTACCTGAGCTTTGGAATTCCCATAGCATTGCTTGGGCCCTGCTCTATTCGTCTGGAAACAGTCACAGAAGCACACTCAGTTTTCTGAGAAAGAGGCGCAGACTGCATGTTGTTGAAGAAGTGGTGATGTTCTGGGTGAGCGTGCAGAGACGAAAAGTGGTTGTGGTCATTTTGGGAATATGCAATTCGCCACAACCTGTGCCCCCTGAGTCTGGTTTTCCTCAAAGGAAATTTGTACTTAACTAAAGAATGCTTGGAATGTCCAGCTCCTCTGTGACTGGGTAAAACTGCCCTATCTAATGACATGGGATAGCAGGGTACTGCTCGCTTACCCCCGCAATCGTGTGTGAAGGTTGATATGGGGTTTTCCCATGCCCCTTGGTAAATAGGTAGGGAGTTCCCAGGCACTGGACCATGGAAGCTAGAAGGAAACCAATTCATGTAGCAAACTGAAAAGGTGGAGTGGAGGCACAACCAGAGAAGACACTGATGAGCAATGAGGCAGGAAAACAAATATGTGTTTATTGAACCTCTGCCATAATGGGTACTTCACTTAGGTTATAAAATCTTGCCTTTTCATTGATCAAAAGGTTTTAAGCACTAGGGAGCTTGAAATTTTCACCATGGGCCATCTCTTTATTTAATCCTCCCAGGAATCCCATCAGTATCATGATCCTCACAGCATCCGATAGGACTATTCTACTACCGCCTCCCCTTGAGGGAGTAGCATGGCTTCAACCGCAAACGAGGTGCATCTTCCTCAGAGAAAGTGTTTCCAGCTCAGTATTCTAAGTGCCCTGATTGGGCTGCCTCGGGTCACATGCTGCGCACGTCGCAATGTCAGGTGGGAGGAAGGTAACATGCTAATTGGTGCAAGAAAACAGCAGTACAGGTTTCGGCATCTCAGTCATGGAAGCTTCTCCGGGCAGTTTATACAGAAGCTAAAGGAAATGGGCTCTGAACCGCCTGTCCTTTACTTTCCTTCACCCCGAGTAATGTCTGTTTCTAACTTTTGTTTTTCTCTCCAAACCGATTCCTTATCTATAACGAGGTATCTCTTCTCATCTGATTCTTTGAAATCCTGAAGCATCAGAAGGATGTTTTTATAAAATGGTTCCATTTACAAGTAATTCTATAGCAAAACCCCTGAGGATCATGATGCAGTGAACTTTTGGTATAATATTCTCTTGGTTATAATAATTCAGCCATTGTAGCTCATATTATAGGATCCCTAGTTTAATGAGAATTTTGCTGCAAGGCATCCAAAATCCATCCAGTGCACTTAAGAAAAATCAGGTAAAACAGGTGTTTCCTCAATTAACAATTTAGAGTTTTGTTACATGAAAAATAAGTGAGCCAAAATAGAAGATAATATTCCTAGCAAAACATAACAGCACTCTACATTTCCTGTTTTCCCAACGGCCTTGACTGTATCATTTCATGTATACATTTTTAAAGTAATTAATTTAATGCATGCTTTCCTAAGAAAAATAGCCCCCCAAAAAATCATTATTTACAGCAACCTCACATCAACCAGCATGTGTTTAATCAAAACAATCTGTCAGACAATGAAGTGTAGTTTTTAACTTCTAGAAAATTAACATAAGTAATATCATTAATTGAAATTTCTAATTTTATGAAAAATCTTGCTCAAATATTTAAAAATAAGTGGTATTCCTGTTTACAAATATTTTTAATCATGTTGTTTCTCAAGTGAACACATTGGCAGTTTCTTTTAACTTTGGCAGAATCAGAACTTCTCCCACGTCATACAAAATTTGAATCCTTTGGTCATATTCTACTTATAATTCATTGTTGATTGCTCTCAGAAGGCTAGCATCTATTCTAAAACACTACCCAAGATAATTGTCACGATAGAACAAAGTGAAGTTTGATTCCATTCCCAACTCCCCAATTAATTTAAACAAGTCATATGAAATCCAGTCCTCACGTTTTCCTAAATATTACAACTATAAAAGAAAATCTGAAATTACTTGGAATCCTAAATTGTTTATCTGAAACATGTCAAAGTATCCTCAGAGAAGGCCTAAGGGAGAGAGACAAAAGACATAAGACAACCGTTGGAGGAACTGTGAGTGTATTATCAGCGAGGCCTGGCTTGCTCTGGTTTCTGGGTCCCCTGCCTGCTAGAGAGGAAGGGAGAGGGCGAGAGATTTGAAAACCAAATCAAAACATTTCCACTTTCATCCTTTAAACAAATCTAGTAGTTTAAAGAGAGCTTTGTTTATGGTTAGGGTGACTGTATAATTTATCTCCCAAGTCAGGACACCTTTGAGAATAAAAGGGGACATTATTTATAACTCAGCCTGCTCAACAGACATAAACTAGGACTGTCCTGGGCACGTTGGGACATAGGCTCACCCTATTCACAGATAATGGTAACTCGGTCTAAGAGAAATTAAGTTCAGAAAGAGCAGTTGTTCCTTGAAATTGTCATAATATTCTGCACTGTACTGACCTTTTTCCTGTTATTTAAATTTCTAAACTTTTGTTGGCATAGGTCTCAATCCTTGCACTTGTTTTTTTCTTCTTCTTCTTCTTCACTAACCTACTGTAGATTCTCCCCAGTTTCTTACATACTCACCAGAGCCCTGGAAAAATATATGACAGACATAATCAAGTGGACACAAACTCTGGACAGATAACAATCACCACCAAACCATTTCTAAGAGTGCATTGTAATATCTCCTAAAAACTTGGGGATTTAACTGAGTCTGTCTAGAATGGGGTGCATAGGATTTTAAATGATATTCCCTGAGCTAAATTTTCTCCCCCAGCATTGCTCAAAGTAGCCTACTTCAATCTTAGCCCCTGTGGATCCAGAGTTCCCTCATCAGCGAGGCTTATAGTTGGCTATATACTTCCCCCAGAGTTCTCTGATGACTGGGTTGTTGTTGTTAAATTACATGAAATCAAGCACTGCAGGGGCGGGGGGGTGCCGCTCCAAAGGAATCAGATCTTGGGATAGCTCCAAAGGCAGGTTATTTTCCTTTCATTCCCAATTGAGTCAGAAAAATTTATTCATTTACTAGTCAGAAAATAAACTTGATGCATGTTCCTCAGGAGATCCATGTGCTGTACCTTTTTATGGCAACATGCCACATGTTCATCAGAAAGGAATACTTTGTCACGTGGCCCACGGCACAGCTGCTTGGGCCACAATTCACTTGGAGCTTGTAAGGTAGGCAAGGCTGAGTCCAGAAACTACTGCAGAAAACGGGCCCAGAGGGAAGCCGTGCTGTGTTCCAGGCCGTGCCCTTCCTTCTGGCTTCACTGAAGGGGTACCTCCGCGCACACTGGGAGGCGCTGGGCCCCTGAGACTTGCTTTCCACCACAAGAATTGGGGGAACCATAGGTGTAGATAAATCTTTCGTGTTATTTCCCCCGCCTTCATACTCCAAGACTACAATCCCTGCTTCCTCCACCGCTCCCACTACTCCTCCCAGTGTTTCCTAGTGCTTTTAACTGCCCGCCCCCCTTTTGATTAAAATTGGGCAAGGACACTGGCTATTCCTTGCTCAGTCCTGACCATTTTCACTGAAGAAATCTAACCATTTCTTCGATTACAAGCCTTTGCTGTAAAAAATAAGCAACGCACACAAACACCTCACTGTTTTAGCAGAGTTGAAACTTTCCCCTCAAAGTAAATAGTCATAAAGGCAAGCATGGGCCTAATTTTTTAAAATATATTTTTTATTGATTTCAGAGAGGAAGGGAGAGGGCGAGAGAGATAGAAACATTAGTGATGAGAGAAAATCATCTATCTGCTACCTCCTGCACTCCCCACACTGGGGATTAAGACTGCAACCCGGGCATGTAACCTGACTGGGAATCGAACCATGACCTCCTGGTTCATAGGTAGATGCTCAACCACTGAGCCACTCCAATGGGGCAGCATGGACCTAATTTTTTTTCCTTTTACGTTTCAAAGTATTTACGTTTACGCCTTGAATCTTTGATGGTCTAGGAATGAGTTAAATGATAACTAAAATAAAAACTTGGCAATTAAAGTATTCAGGCAATTAAGATTTCATTCCTCTCACTAGGAAAAATATCACCATTATTTGAAGCTTACCAAAAAAAGATTTTTTATGGGCATATTTTAGCCTACCACACTGTAAACAAACATTTTTATGGGTTCCATTTATATTAATAAGGCAGTAAAGGAAGAAACTTCAGTTTAAAAAAAAATCATAACGTGGCAGAAGCCGTAGGAGCCAATGACAAGACGAGAGAGGAAGCGGCGCCTCCTGATCCTGCCAGCTACCCGGCACTCATCCTGCCTCCGAATCCCATTTGCTCTTTCTTTAGTTGATGTGGGAACACCCTGACCAGTCTCCGAATGAAGGGCTTGATGGCTCATCATGTGAAAAGCTATTAACATATCCACAGTTGGCCCTGAGATATGCTTTCAAGAATTTAGAAGATTTGCCAGCCACCGTTTGAATTTTTCTTCAGAAAAGTGCACTTTTTATTAGCACCCTCCTCCCTACTGTGGATAAAAATGGTTTCAATATTCTCATGGGAAAAAGAAAGGGGGGGGGAAAGGAGCATTCTCAAGAGCCTCTGCAGATAGAGAAATTGAGTTTCTGGCCAAGAATGAAAATGGGAAGTCTGAAATGTTTAGTGCTTCTGATTAAACCTTCAGTGGTATATTTCTCTTAGACAAAGCATTTGTCATAAGGAGCTTGTCTGCTTGAGTATGATTTATGTGGCTGGACTGAAATTAGCTGAATAATTTATGCTATTTATTGTTCGGGAAAGTTTCTTTTTTTAATAAATAAAGAATGCTGTGTTAAGAGAAGGGGGAAAATAGTGGCAAGTGTCAGTAGTGTGAGGAGGGAAGGCGTTATTTTTTTCCCATGTTGAAAGCTAAGAAAGTGTATCTAAGAGGAATGGTCTCCACACAGAAGGGCAGGACTCTAATGGGTGAACATTGTCAGCATTTTCAATGAAACCAATTGGCTAAGAGAAGCTGTCAAACAGGTGTGAAATGAGGTAAAATTACGACCGATACACTTTCTTTTAAGGCACTTTGCTTTGTTCCTTACAGTGCCTTGCAGCAAAAAAAAAAAAAAAATTAATTTAAATACTGAAAATGGAATGCCATTATATTGATTTAAATTTGCTGAGAAAGTCTTGGGCTCTATTTCCTGCAGAAGAACAAGAATGTGTGTGAGTCTGTGTATGTGCTCGCATGTGAGTGCCGTCAGCTTTTCCGCTATTTATGAGTGAGTCGCAGTTTATTAGATCCTACCACAATGGGCATTAGCATAAAACACATAACTACAATTGTCAGTTTATAAAATTTTCAGAATGTATGATTATAGTTCTGTTCTTACTGTAAATTTTTACACAGCTCCGGTGATTTATCCTACCTGCCACAGCACCGGGCTCATATTAGACTTTGGTTGTTTTCTTGTCGGGCCCTTTTTCTTTCTTTCTTTAGGTTACCATTTCTATCACATAAATTTTATTCCTGGAACCTATGCCAAAGCCAGAGTTATAGACAAAAGAATGGATGGATGAGTGTGCAGAAATGCATGTGGCTCCGTTCAACTGAAACAGTTCCATAGATAACTTACTGTAAGCTATGACTAAAAATATTTGAAATGTTTACAGGCTGCATAATATATATGTTTGACATATTAAAGGAGACTTCTATCAGCTGCTCAGTAACCATTCCAGAAAAACGCCTTAAAAGAACTCAAGCAAAATCACAGTCCCTCATCTGCAGTGCTGTTTCTAATTTGAAGGCAAATTCATCTCTGACATACAGCAGATTCTGTGCAGGTGGAAGCAAGCCCCTCTCTGCTCCTCTCTCTGCCAGTCAAATTATGTCATCAGTGAAGGATCACTGGTTTTTAATGATACGGTGGCCTCCATACTGAGCAGCATTCCTCGCAGAGCAGTGTGCATAGCCAATAAAATGGCTGTCACCAAATTACAATTGACACTTAACATCACTAAATCTGCAGTGTAATTCCTTGTGACAGTTGTGTAGGTATATTAGAAGAAAATAATTTACTTCAAACCCAGCATGTTAGACACATTTTCCTGAGCGTAATTCATGTCACATTTACAGTAGCCAAAGCAAGCAGTCTCGAGGCAACCTTAATCTGGGAAGAGATCATAGATACTAACATGTTCATTGAAGTATGATTATTTATGCATGCAATAAACAAAGCTAGAGCAGTTGTTCATTGTAGGTTTTAATTGTTATTGGGGGTTTTAATTGTTATTGGGTTTTAAATGAATATTAGTCTCTTTTGCTGTAGGGAATAAGAAAAACTATTAAAAAAAACAAAGCCACATTTTATATGGAAAACAGGCATCAGCTAAAACGTCTTAATTTTTTTTTTTCAGGGTAAGATGGACATTCACGTCACCATCACCCTCCTCCACATCTAGCTTGTATCTGGACTTGACATTCTATGCTGATTGCCATGTGACAAAAGCAGACCCGGGCAACGTCCAAAATGCAAGCAAACTAAACCACCAGCTGCACCATTTCTCTTCGCTGGGAGCAGTAACACTGGAGAACAAAGGTTCGGGAGGCAGGCAGTTTCTTCTGGAACACTATTTTGATACATCCGTCTGCAGCAGATCTGCAGAGAGACCCTTCCCTGGCCTTATAAGCATACATAAATAAGTGACAGCGTTAAAGGTCTCCACTCTTCAGAATGAAGTGGTTTGAATGTCTGGCGAAATGGGACCGCAAAAAATTCATTCCAACTTTGTCTCTAGGCAATTCACCTTTGGCCCAGTGATGATATGAGTCTTTCTGCTGATGGCGGAGATATAATAAGTCAGGTCAGGCAGTCTGTAGAGGCAGGGGCCTATTTGTTAGCGGAATGAGGCAGGTGGACTGTTCGAGGGGAGATTAGCTCATCCCAGCGTGATAATTACCGCACCGGAAACCCTCCAGGTGACACATCCCACGCGGGAGCCGCACACCCAGTCCTGGAAATGGGCATGCCCGGCTCGTTAAGTGGTCTTAATTTAGAAACTCCAAATTTAAAAACACAAATCAGTGAGTGATAATTTCCCTGTCCTTTCATTAAGACATTAAAACAACCCCAGCAAGTGCCTGCTCACTAAATAACGAGCGCTGCGTTGAGGCTCGGCTGCCAGGCGCAGGCATGAGCCCCCACCCGGCCTCGTCGCTGATGTTTGTATCCGAGTGGGAATCCGCAAGAACTACGAGAGCCCACTTGCTGCTCGCTGAGGTCTTTCCGGAGGGAGGTCTGTGCCATTTT
The DNA here is from genome assembly GCF_000327345.1 of Myotis davidii. Lineage (NCBI taxonomy): Eukaryota > Metazoa > Chordata > Mammalia > Chiroptera > Vespertilionidae > Myotis > Myotis davidii. Next base: position 14,919,969 of record NW_006299705.1, read on the forward strand.
CTGAATGCGGCCTTTGAGAAAATAATTTTGAGCGAGTTGTGTATTTCCCAACACAGAATCACCGCGTTTCAGCTATGTCACCAAAGAGCAGAAAGGGAGAAGGGCTCCTCGGGTTCTTTGGGTTTTTATATAAAGTTTGAGAATACACATTGTTCCTCCTACCTCGCTCTGAGAGTGGCTCGGGCTGCTGAATGCTGTGGCCATGCCAAGCAGAGCTGGCTCTGTCACGGTGGCAAACCGAGGGCCAAAGCTAGAAGCCCGTGGGTTTTCTAGGTGAGTGAAGATGACCAGAAATTCTTCAGCGTCACTGGTCCCTGGAGCAGACTCCCGAGAGCGGGCCGGGGAGGTGGCAGGCCCACTGCATGAGCACAGCTTCCAGATTTATCCTGTGGGCACCAGGAGAAGAGCTTCCCCATCTCAGTGAGCGGGGCAGCGAGCAAGGATGATGTTCCCAGGAATTTCTTAGAGGCATGAACTTATCAGACCTTTATTGGAAATCAAAGTTTTGAGCAGGCATTCTTAAGGATGCATAATGAGGAAGTATTTCACACATAAAAGCAGAATTGTGAACACGGATATTGATATAACAATCTTGATAAAGATCAAGGGTAAAATGTATTTAACTTTATCAGGAATACATGATTTGAGTTTTGTCTTTAGTGCCTTTCCACTGGGGGAAAAAAATGTCCATTTTGTACTCTGAGGCAGCATTAAAGTTATCATTGAGTGAGGCCAGAGAAATCTTGTTGTGCTCTCCTGTTGTTTAAGGTCCATCTCATGGTGAAAACAAACAGTGTGATAACCCCCGGAAGGATGTTTCTCATAGAGTGAATTTGGACCACCTGCATTGAGGATCCTTGTAAAAAACAAGACGAAAAGCACCCCCTTCGTCTAAGACCCTCGCTACCTGAGGATATCCTGCCAGGACAGTTAGGAGCTCCCAGAGCCCCGATACAGTAGCACCCACCCCTTGGTGTCAGCCCCACCACCGTGCCTCACAGCAATACCCGAGCAAGAAAAGTCAAATGCAGTAACTCCTTCTGCAGAGCAGCCATCTACAGAAATTGTTCAAAAAGCCACTCAGGGATGATGGCAGAATGCAGCATGAAATCCTGGACACGTTTATCAAGTAACTTAATCTCTATTTTGAAAACATTACAACTGTGTTATTATTATGTGATCTTGACATAGAAAAATGCCTTCACACAGAAGGAATACGTTAACTGAGGGCAGGTGGTATCTAATCTCTTAGTGTCCCAATTCTTCCAAACCAGGTCATGTGACCCCCGTTGCCAAAACAAGGTTGGTTTGTCACAGAACATATGGCCTGTTGCCCCTTTATTAGGAACAGCTGATTGCAAGAAATCACTTTCCAAAATATCAAAGTTAGAATACTTTTGTTTAAAAAGACATTAAAGATTTCTTTTGGATTATAGTCCCTGTTTTAAAAGAAAGTTTTGTCCTCTGTAGGAAAGAGAATTGACTGTAAACACACACACACACACACACACACACACACACACATATCACAATCACACTCCACAATCACACATATAAATACACCCCAGCCATTTTATCCTATACCCAACCTATCCCCCACCACACACACATACTTAGAAACTATGATTCTATTCCCAGTCCTTAAGACTCTATCACACTAACACTCAGTCTTAATTTTCAAAATGAGCACGTCTTTCTGAAATTACATGTTGAATATCAAATAAAGGCAATTTTAGTGTTTTCAAGGCCAGACCAATATCACGAATAAGTCTGAAAAGGATGAAAGTCAAATCATGAACTTGTATGGCTTTGATAACCAAATAATTTCAGTGATTAAGGCAGAAGTGTGCTCTGGAATAACATTTGCACCATGATAAGGAGCAGCACTTATGTGGGGAGTTCTTTGCCACTGACATAAGACATCAGCAAAAGAAAAGAGAAAATGCTTATTATAAAAACAATTCTTCTTCATTAGCTTCGATATGCATAAGAATAATTTTTCAAATGGAGAGAATAGAAGGAAGTTCCAATTCCACATGAGAATGCTATTCTAAAATTTATGAGATCTCAATTATATAATAAATTAAATCTTAATTTATACCATTGATAGAAACATAAGACATTGATTTTAACATATTATGTTTCTGTTCCAAAGGGGAAATGTAAGATAAATTATTTTCTCTGCATGTCTGGATATTTTAATTTTATAAAATAATCAATAAATAACAGATTATCCCCTTTAAGGCCAACGCCTCAAAATAGGCAACATTTCACTATGATCCACATTTTCCTGTTTATCCCATATTACATAGTATATAATTTTTATTCGAACAAGTTAAAGAATAAAGATACCTATATTTGTAGCATTGTTGCATTTAAGTTTATAATATATAGTACATTTGAAACTCATTTAGTTTATTTTTTTGAAGAAAGTAAAAAATAAAATAAATAAAAAAGAAAGTAAAAAATACATTTAAATAAAAGATTAAAAGAAAAAACACTAATCTCCACATCATATGTCATCAGGGAAATGCAAATTAAAGCAATCAGATAGCAGCCATCATCATGGCGAAAATCTGAAACGCTGATAACACCAAATACTGGTGAGCACGTAGAGTAACAGGAACTCCCATTCATTGCTGGTGGGAATGCCAAATGGTACAATCACTTTGGAAGATAGTTTGGTGGTTTCTTACATAGCTGGACATACTCTTATTATACAACCAGGCAATTACACTTCTTGTAGTTAGTCTAAGGAGTTGAAAACGTGTTCATACAAAAACCTGCATGCCAATGTTCATAGCAGCTTTAATCAAAATTTTCTAAACTTAGAAGCAACCAAGATGTCCTTCAGTAGGCAAATGGATAAATAAAATGTGTCACATTTTAATAATGGAATATTATTCAGCACTAAAAAGAAATAAGCTATCAAGCCATGAAAAGATGGAGGAAACTTAATTACATATTACTAAGTGAAAGAAGCCAATCTTAAAAGTCTCCATACTGTATGATTCCAACAATATGACATTCTGGAAAAGGCACAGTAAAAAGATTAGTGCTTGCCAGGGATTGAAAAAGGGTTAGGATAAAGAGACAAAGCAAAGGGGATTGTTAGGATGGGGAGGACATCCTGTAGGATAGTATAATGATGGATAACGATATCTAAACCCATAGAATGTACAACACCAAGAGAGAGCCCTAATGTAAACTATGGATTTCAGGCGGTTATGACATGTCAACGTAGGGTTATAAATTGGGACAAATCTACCACCTAATGGGGGTGTTGATCATGGAAGAGGCTATGCATGTGAGGGGTAGGGGATATATGGGAAATCTCTGTCCCTTCCTCTCAATTTTGCTGTGAACCTAAAACTGCTCAAAATTTTTTTAAAAACTGACTTTCAAAAAACATTCAACATTTATCCTTGAGATAAGTATAAAATACATTTTCTTGAATAGTTAAAAATACTGAACAGAAGATTAAATTTGTCTAAGTCAGTCAAGTTAGAAAGTTCTAGATTTTGCCAAAAATTAACTTTACATAATTATAAATAAGCAGTTTTGAAGAAGTTTACATCATCCTTATATAAGCTTTTAAGATTAAAGTTACATCTGTCTACTGCTATGTAACAAACCATCCATAAAATGTGTCATTATTTTTCATTATTTTGTGGGTCAAGTTGGGCAATTCTTCTGCTTCACATGGCGACAACCGGTGATTTGGTGCTATTCCGCTAGAGGTTGCCCTGGTCTGGATCCCTTACTCCATACTTACTCTGAGCCTGGAGGGGATCGCTGAAACAGCTGGAGGTTGGCCAACATTTGGTTTCTCTCCCTGCTGTCTCTCCACATGGCTAGCTTGTGCTTTTTCACAGCAGGACCGTCTCAGGGTAATCCTATTTCTTACATAGTTGATCAAGACCCAAGAGTGAGTGTTCCAAGAAGCAGGCAGGAGACCCTTTTCGTTTCACAGCCTAAACCCAGAAACTGGCAGGTCATCCCTTCCATTATGTCCTATTGGTCAAAGGAGTCACAGAGCTCACCCAGATTCAGAACTAGAAAACACAAAGCCACTAAGCCACATCCTAATAGGTAAAATGTCTAAGATTTTTGTGGCCATCTTCAAACTGCTACAACAGAATGTTTTATTTTAGAATTAAATTGTTTAAAAAATTTCCTACAAAGAACACGTTCTGTACCTAATTTCCTTGTTGGGAAACCCCAATTTTCAGGACCAATTTCAATGTTCCCGGTTAGAGAATAACCAACAAAGACTAAGTCATAGGAAAACCTAACTATAGAACTAACTATGTGACACATGGAGTATACAGCCTAGTGTGCCAAATCTAAAAGTCAGTCCAACAGAAAAAGTAAAACCCCTTCTACGTGTTGTAGTTAGCATTAGGCCCCCTAATGAAACCAACCTATTGCACATGTGCATAGCCAACCCTCCAGTGCCAAGCAGCGTCCACTGCCAAGATCAGGCAATGTTCTTCAGAATGTAAGCAGGTCTCTGCCCTGGCTGGGTAGCTCAGTTGCTTAGAATGTCATCCTGACATGCCAAGGTTGTGGGTTTGATCCCCAGTCAGAGCACATATAAGAAGCAACCAATGAATGTGTCAATAAGTAGAACAACAAACCAATATCTCTCTCTCTCTCTCCTCTCTCTCTCTCTCTCTCTCTCTCACACACATGTTAGTTAATTAAATCCAATGTATATAATAAAAAGTACAATATGCTTGACTAACAATTTAAAAGTAGCATGCTTTTGTTTAAGTATATTAAGAAGTAGATAAAAATTCAACTATACTGACATAGTCTGTTGTAAACAAAAAGTCAACTGGAAAGCTATTATTTTCTCTTTTTAACATTAGTTTTTAAAATATTAGACTCATTTTGGTTCCTGTACAAGAATTTGGTCAGATGGATGCAGCATACATAACTGTGAAGAGTGTCTTGGGGAAATTTGGGAGAATTGTTACCATGTCTATGTGCCTCCTCAAACTCGTTGCCTTTCAGTATCACTGTTGTGTATTTCTTATCCTTAAACAACAGTCCATCATAGGTATAAATTAAACAATCTATGACTAAGAAAACAAATTAAAACTGGATAGTGTCTGACCCCTACTGCAGTTAGCAGTATTGAGCTGAGATAGATCCCCTGAGTAACTGAGGCATAACACTCATCTTATCTCTACATCCTCACTCAATTAAATTAAATTAGAGATGCCATTACTATCTGGAACATTGGTTTTCAAGTGCGTCCCCTGGACCAGTAGCATCAGTATCCCCTGTGAACTTGTTAGAAATGCAAATAATTCTTAGGCGCCACCCTAGACTCACTGAATCAGAGACCTAGGGGTGAGGCCCCCCAATTTGTGTTCCAACAAGCCTTTGGCTATTTGGATGCACGCCAAAGTTTAACCCTGACCTAGAACAAGTGGAAATGCCACACAGCACCCTGGGGGAGTGAGAAGCTCAAACCTCTCAGGCAGGCAGGCAGGCAGCCCACAGAAGCCCCGGCAAAGAGACCATCGATTCAGGTTGCATTATTAATACGGAAGAACATTCTAGGGATAGAAGTGCTTTCTTCAGAAAAGCAGAATTGAGAGAAAACTTCAGTTCCACCTCACATTTGTGGCATATTGTGAGAGAGAATCTAGTCTTTGGAGCCTGCCTGGCCTGAATTGGACTGTTGGCCCCACTACTTACTGGCCGCTTGGCTGGTCATAGGCAGGAAACTGAACAGCCCCTCATCTGTAAAAGGAATCTGAAGAGTTGTTAAGTGAATCTGTCCTTGTGGGGTTGTGGTGAAATTTTATACTTATTCCATGTAGAGGTAAGCCCAGCACAGGAGATTTTATTTAAACAGTATGGTGGTTGGATAATTAACCAAGAAATTATTTTGTTTTTATTCTCCCTTTGTTTTTCCCAACCTTCCCACCTGCCATTTCCATCCAGGGACTGGGTTTTGTGCTCTCCTGGCTCTGGGGTGGGTTGCAACAGAGCAGAATGCACCAGCTGGAGGAGATAGTCACTCTCATTGAGGAGATTGTGCTGAGTGTCCTGGAGGGACAGGAGAGAGGGGGGAGTGGCTTTGAGGTTAGAAGAGCAAGGGGCAGGCTTCCCACATCCTGAAAGTACATCAGAGGCTGTGGTGCTCCTGTGAGGAGTGGGATCCATGCACAGTTCCATGGTGGTGTGCGCAGAGGTGGCGAGAGCCAGGCTTATCAGGGAGAGAGGGCTCTGTACAGCTTATAGGACCGGATTCCAGACACTGGGTTTGCAAAGATTCCTGGCACAGAAGCAAAGCAGCAAAACCTGCTGACTGAAATAAACATGCAGACTAAGAGACAGGGTTTCTAAAGGTAACTGCCTCCGTGGGCCTGACGGGCAGAGAGAAGGCAGTACTCCTATGCAAGTCCCACAGGGCCTTTGCACAAAGCAGGAGGGGGAGAGAGTCTCAAATCTGACTGAACTTCCCTTCAAGCCCACAAGATGGCTTGGAGATGGTTTGTAGTTGGCACAAAGTAATTTTTAAAAGGGCTATTTCTTGTACATTTGAGTTTGTAGACTGACAATCATACCTCGTGCTATATTTGTTATTAACAGCCACTTTACCTTCATATTTACACAGACATATATCCTATTTAGTTAATAAAAGCAAAGGCCTTTGCATGTACCGGAGAATGGGGGGAGGGGGGGGCTGCATTCCCCTGTTATCCTTGGGAAGGAGAGCAAGGGTGTGGGCCTCTGCCAAAATCCACCAAATCCTTAGATGGATAGATTTAGCAAATGTAAAGTAGAGACTTTTCAAACCTCATTTGAATCTACATTATTCTGGGGCTTAAAATCCCTTCTTACAATTCAATTATGTTTATTTCCTTATAAAATTATTTGTATACAGAAAAGGCTCATTGCTGTTCTAATACAAGCCCATTTCATACTCATTTATGCCCAGACTCATCCCCAAACAGCTTGATGTTTGGCTTTTGTGCCATTTGGATGTGTCAGAGAAAGCATGCAAACATCCAAAATCCTATATCTTAAGGAAGAATTACTTTTTAACATTTTAGTAGCATAGTTCTTAACCAAAGTAAAATCAAAACTTCCACACATTCAAATATATGAACTTTTTTTGGGTGGGAGGGGAGTGGAAGTATTTATCAAATACAAATTCAAAATACCTAGATGTTTTATCCTTAAAATCAACCATGTTTCTGAACCATTACCCCACAACCTATCAGCTTCTGATAATGGAATATAACATTTGCCAGTCGCTCAAATTGTCAGTATCATGTATTAAAAAGTTGCATAGATAAATTTCAGATTAGCTGCTCTGAGATTCTTGCTTTTATTACTTCAATTAAACTTCTGAAAAATAAAAAAAGGCTCATTGAACGAGGTTCTCTCATGATATACAAATATATAAAGACCAATAAGGAATTAACAAACCCCTTCTCCACGAGAATCCCTGACCACTTGGGCTGAGGTAAGAAACATATTCAACTGCTACTGTTAACATCAGAACTTGTCAGAAGTTCTCTGAGCACATGTGTGGTAAATTGCAATGTCCATGTTACTGTGTAATAGAGGAAAGAGAAACATCCCTGCATAAGAAGGGAATAAAACCTGACCTTCATGTTCAATCAGATGACCTTCTAAACATGATAAAGCTCTAGAACAATAAGCTATTTGAACACACTGGCCATTGAAGTTCTTTCCTCAGGAATTGCTGAACTGCTTCAAACCTAAAATTACAATTCAAGAAAGTACAGTTTAGTACTGGCAAAATGCAATTAAGTAAACTGGCCAATTCAATATAATTTGCTAGTATCTGACTCACAATTTGAGATATGTTATCTGAGGCAATTATGTTGTGACACTGCATTTACCCATATGTTTAAATTATTGGTGGTGACTAAAAAAGTGACTCAATTAGATCAATTCTCCTTTCTTAATCTTTCAGGCAAAGCAAAACACCCTCTGTATATAAAAGGAATACTCTCTATCCTTCCATACGAGAGAAATTCATTCTCCCATCTTATACCATGTGGAGTTTCTCCCTCTGAGAGTTTGACAGCCCACAGAGGGCAGAGTTTGACTAACGATTCATAATCATTTTATTCTAGAGTTTTGCTAGCTTTCATTCAGGGGCCAATGAAAGGCATCCAAACAATTAGAAACATATGAAAATATAAAAGGTTCAAAAGAGGCACCATGGATGGTTGGTTAATAATGTGAGACTCCGGGGCCAACCCGCTACATTGGTTCAAATCCTGCCCCAGCCTTTGTGGCTATGTAACCTTGGGCATGTTGCTCTCAGCCCCTCCATGAGTTGGTTTCCTTATCAGTAAAATAGCCAAAACTCATGGCGGGTAGTGAGAATGAAGTGAATTAACATTTGTGAAGTGCTAGAACAGTACCTGCCCATAAAAAGTATTATATAAATGATATCCAAATGAAAGAATAACTAATGTTTATTAGACACTCCCTTGAGTGAAGGTGGATTAGGGTTTCTTCAAATCTTTATTTTCTTTCTTTACAAGAGATATATTTACTTCATAGAAGATGGGATAAACTCTTTAGGAAATGATATCTTCTACTTATGTCAGGGTCCAAGGATTCATATAAAGTTATAATGTTTGTCCAAGGAATTTAGTACGGCTAAGCTTTCCCCATGCAAACAACGTATAGGTTGCTGGGTTTTTGTTTCTACTCTTTGTATTGTTGAAGTCCAAGTTGGACTAGTTCTAACATGCCTTGCTGGAAAACGCTAGGCCAAGTTTCCAAAATGAAAGTCTTATTCCAAATTTACTTGGTGGCCACAAATTTTTACATAACAACGTCTGGGGCTTTGAAGGCCAGGGATGTAAAACACAGTACTTGCTCTCCAGAAGCCGAACTAAGAATACAAACAGACACAAAATAGTTAAAAACAATTTTAAAGACTCAAATTCGACTAACACTTAGGATCTGATTACATGAGAGTGCTTTCACATTTGTTATCATTTTCCATCTCCTTTGTTAATATCCCCATTTTATTTTTTTAAGGCAATAAAGGTAAAATGGCTTGCTTCCGGTCTAAACTGAAACATTATTTTCTGACTCCAATCCAAGGTGTTTTCCATTCTGCCAAGAGAACCATCCCATCTAAAGATAAAATGTGATTCGGGAATTCAAAGGAAGGAGGTTCGAAGTGGATGAAAACAAGCAAACAAACAAAAAATCTGGAAGAAGCTGAAAAGTGGTTAGGATTTGGTGGTGGGGGGGGGGGGGGGGGGTGATAGGAAGAGAAAAGGGCCGCTGTGGCAAGTGCAGTACAACCAGGAGAATGTGAAGACGGGTCAGACCCAGCCGCGGGGGGCAGCAAAGTGCTTGGGGCAGAATTAGAGAAAGGGGAGAGGTGGCCAGGAAAGGTGCTGGCGGCTGCAGCATTCATTCCAGCAGGTGACAAGGTCTGCAGTTGTCTGATGATTGTGCAGTGGAAAGGAAGTCACATCCCAGCACTTAGTCTAAAGGGAATAAGCTGAAGAATTTACTAATTATGAAAAACAAGGGGAGCAATCACTTGAAGTGCGGTAGGGCCTTGAGCCGCAAACCCTCGGTGCTAGAGATTCTGTTGGTGATAATGGGAGCGTTGGTGATAATGGGAGCGCTGGTTCCGGGAGCGAGAGAGGCACCGGGCCTGGGGAAGACAAGGGACAGCCTTTCATTTGGAAGGAAACAGACAGCACACACAGGAGACACCGGGGAACCAAACTGAGTTTACTGCTAAGGCTGTTAAGCTCCACGGGGCACCAGGACACACGGATGCCCATGTGCTGTGCGAAGCTGTACAAGAGGATGAGAGCTCTGGTGAGCAGTCAGGGTGAAAATACACATCAAACGTCACCAACACAACGACGAGTGTGGAGATGAGTTTCGGCTACATAGAATAAGTGAATGACTGTGAGTCACCAAGAGGAGTTCCCATGTGCCCACCTCTTGCTCTTCTATTTCTTAGTTAACACTAAAAAATGTTCTTTAAGAAAAAAAAAAGCATCTGATTTCTAAGGAGCAGGCAGGAGGTGGGGACACTCTCATTCTCGATGCATTCGCTTTCTGTTCTATGAGAGGGGTAGCCACTCTTTCTCTATTGAAACCCCTGGAAAAGGAGCACATGAGAGAATTAAAATGTGCTAAGAAATGTGAAATGCTAAAAATGGCACATTAGCATTGGCTGTATAAGAATTTCAATGTTCCTGCCAGCTCAGATACAGGCAATTTTATCTTTAATTACCAAAATAAATGTAATTTAAAATTTTTCTTGCATACCTAAAGTCAGCAAATGAAGTGCTCTCTTAAGGATAATGAAATGTCTTGATCTAAATTGGACAAATTATAGTATCAGAGAACCTTGAGTGTTGGAAAAAAAGTATCAAAGAAATCTAGTCCAACGCCCTTGGACGACATAGCAGGAGGTGCTTGCAAAGCCACTGATGGATGACAGCCAGGCTACAGGGTTACTTAGACATACGTCTTGTCAGCAGCCCTCACGCATCCCCCAAGAACCGTATTCGGTCTGCAAAATGACCAGGTTCTGTATCGTAGATTGTCATAGACCACAGCAGTGTCCAATTCTGACAGTAACCTAACTTAGGACAAAAAAAAAAAAAGAATCTTGGAAAGTTCTATTTCTAAAGTTTGCTCTAGAAAATGCAAATCTGGCCCTGGCCAGTGTGGCTCAGTTGGTTTGGCGTCATCCTGTGTACTAAAGGGCCTCAGGTTCAATTCCTGGTCAGGCTCAATTCCCAGGTTGAGGGCTCAATCCCCTGTAGGGCTACATGTGGGAGGCAGCCAATTGATGTTTCTCTCACATCGATGTTTCTCTCTCTCTAAAATCAATAAAACATATTTTTTAAAACAACGAAAATGCAAATCTGTTCTCCCAGGCTGGCAGGAGGATCCTCAGAGGTAGTCAGAGCAACTGAACTACAGGGAATCGTGTTCCTCGTTCCCCACATCTGGTATGGATTTATAATGATGAAAAAAAGGAGTCATTTAAATTAGGCATGTGGATTTGTGCCTTGACCTTGTTAAGTGAAAAGTAGGTGTTACCCTCATGAATTTCTGTGAAATTGGTAGTAAATGTGTAAAAGTCAAGGCCCCCTACAGAATATTAAGAAGCCATGTGTTTGAAAGGGGAGAAACACCAAATGCGAGTACATTTGTGCATGGGATATGCAGATACAACTTATATGATTTATTGCAGTTTTGAAGTTGGTCCTTTTTGATATAAGAAAAAATACATAAGGAAAAGATGGAAATAAGTGAAGGTACAATTAAGGGAAAGCTTCATTGTCAAATATTGACCAGATCCACTAGCTACAGATTTCCAAGACTAGACCGATAAAATATGAATGTAGCATAAAGGAGATGAGACATTAAGAATAAGTGCTTTTCTTAAGAAGAGTTTGCCATGAAGTTTAAGAACTTCTGTGATTATTTTTTTTTTATCCTGGAAAAGATTATTTCACTCAAGCTTTAAAAATTCAAATTAAACTGCTAGACTTTTTAAATAGACTTTCTTGCCATCTTCTTTAGCTCAGTAATTTAATGTGTTGCCCCATTCCTACTTTCTGACCAATCCAGCCCTTCATTTCCATCATGGATCAGGACTCTGTATGATACAGGGAGTTCTCCGAATAGATTGGGCTCTGTCCTTCACTTTCAGACAGTTGTATGCAGAAAAGCCGCATGAATATTGCCTTTGCCTTCTGCAGCCACCTTTTCTTCTGCTTAAAGAGTACAGGTTCACAGCCAGGCCTGGATCTGATTACAGGTTTTAAGTTGAAGTCTATACAGTGAAAAGAACTCTGTTTTTATTTCTTTGGAATTATTGGCTTTCAAAGCCTTTGAATTCCCTGAAGATAATTACTGTTTTGGCCCTTGATTTCTCTGATATTTGATGCCTTTGGGTGGAATAAATTACCTATTGAACAAGGAGGATTAATTGGTGGTTGGGAGCTAATGTATATGCCCCTTGATTTATTTTTTAAGTGCCCTGCATACTCTGACCAGCTGAAGCATCTAATTGTTATAAACCATCTCTTCCAGTACAACTTGCAGTTGGAGTTTAGACTACTGGAAACTTAAAAAAATAGGGGAGCATTTTGGTAGTTTTGTATATTGTCCATGTTGAGGGTACCTCTGGTTCTGTGACATTTGTAACTCCTCAAGGTGACCACATTGCATTCTAATATTCTGAATAAGAATTGTGCAAACCTAAGATACCGATGCCCAGATCCAATCTCGTAAAACTTGCCAGAACTCACACTTAGAGATAAAGTTCCATAAAGTTAACTCTATCAGCACTCAGCCTCCCTTAGCCATTTCATGAATTCCTTTGAGTAATTGCTTTTTTGTGTTCATATTTGTCTTATTAATTCCGTGAAACTAAAAATGCCTCAACAAAGTAAAACATTAGCACCAACTTTTACAGTAAATTGTTTTGTGTGAATGAAAGCTTGTTACGAGTGTAACTCTGGGCAAAATCACCCTAAAGTAGTTGGGTAAATGTCATGAAACATAACATCTGCATCTCAAAAATGCATTCTGTCTGCTGCTGGGAAATTGCACAAGTGAAGCAATTTCCTAATATTTACATATTTATAGCAAGTGCCTATCATGCGAAGGCTCAGCTCACCTGCAACCCTTTCATGTTATGTGAAATGAAACATGCCTCATGCCTGGGTGTTCTAATAACCATGATATTATTCTAACAATTACACTATTTAATACCCTGGATTAGTCCCTCTGATAGTGCTATTAACTGTCACTATACTCGATAATAGGTGGCTTCATCATTGTTATGACATGATCTTTCCTACTGTTTGTTGACCTTTCAATACAAGGGGAGGGGACACTCCCAGCCCCCCCCCCCCAAACCTTTAAGCAGCTACTGTAAAGCTGCAGTTTAATTCTCAGCTGGAATGTTTAGAAACCCACGGTGCTAAATACCTCGGTGGACTGCTTAATGCCGCCCCCCCCCCCCCCCCCAAACCTTTAAGCAGCTACTGTAAAGCTGCAGTTTAATTCTCAGCTGGAATGTTTAGAAACCCACGGTGCTAAATACCTCGGTGGACTGCTTAAACACCAACAACAGCCTTATGGGGCCTTAGCCGACCTTAAACACATCTTTTTTTGTTGAGAATATTGCATTCTGCCACAATTCTGTGGGCTAACCCTGGGCTCACATTAAATATACCAGCCTCATTGAAGCTTACTGAATTGAGTTGAGTTGTTCTTTGTTTTATTCTCTGGCGGCTTCGCCCCCAACTGGGACTGGGCAGCCTTTCTTCCAGTGGAGCGTGCTTTAAAGTAACCCAAAGAGGAGGAGGAGGGGGGTGGAGGAGAAACCCAAAAGGTGCAGCGAAGGCCCATAATTAGTCTTGATCCTCCAAGTCTAAAATATTTTAACGCCAGGTTTCTGATTGCAGCACGGCAAAGTGGATTTGGGAATGCAGAAAAGTAATTAGGTCTGTGCAGTGAAGTGTGGAGAGCATTTAAAAGTGAATGGGTGGTTACTACATTCTTGGCAGGCTGTTTTTTATCTTTTCATGCTCCGCTGTTGTTAGAGGTGATGGGTTTATTGCAGTTTTTGCACTCTGGAGGTGGCTGTGTTTTTCTTAACCTAGCCTTTTGCTCTCCATCTCAGAAATGAATCCTCATGGTGTGCGGAAGAATGAGGGAGATTTAAAAAAAAATCAGAACAAGGCACACTGGCCAAATATTATGCAGCGAAGCAGAATAAGTTGGGAATAAACCTCAACGCCGCAACAGGTCACTTATAAAGATTCTGGGTTTAATTAATGACTCACTGAGCACAGGACCCACTGGAGACAATGGTCACCCCGAGGAGAAGGAAAACAAAACACGTTATTCTCTAACCGTGTTCACAGAGCCATCCAGCTCTCTCTCGGGGGGGGGGAGAGGCTGGCACCGCTGTGTCACTCTGAGTCCTAGTATCAAAGATACAGGCCATGAGTGCCTGCGCAGTGAAGTGCATTTGTTTGCTGACTTATTTCAATCTATAGAGCTGCTGCAATTTGCTCAGATCACAAGTCTCAGCCTAGATCTTGCCTGCTGGCAGTCAGGTTATCATCAGTGCTGTAGAAAATTTATGTGCTTTTCTTTTTCTTTTTTTTCCCCTTCTTTTTTTTTAACAGCCAAGGTGGAAAGGGGGAGGCTGTGGTAAGAATTAATAGAATTCAAATGGCAAATTTTTAATTTCCACAAAAGTTTTGTGTGTGTTCACGTGTGTGTGTGTGTCTGTGTGTGTCTGTGTGTGTGTGTGTGTGTGTGTGTGTGTGTGTGTGTGTTACCTTAAAGTGAATGTTACAAAGAGTATATATAGGCTTGTTTCTTTAGCAATGGAGACCTACACAGTTATATGAGGCGATTTGGTCATTCCAAAAGCATTCAGTGAGATCTGGATTTGAAAAGGCAGAATCAGGTCTAGCTGATGGAGAACCCGATGAAGTAAACAACAGGTGGGTTATGGTCTTTGTTGTTGTTGTTGTTGTTTGAGGGTTTGGAGTTTTTCTGTTTGTTTCCATTTGAGAAATGTGCCTTTGAAAGGCCTGCAGCCCAAACCAGTATATTTATGTCCTCGGGCAGCTACTTCAGCACACTTGAAACTTGGACAGATGAGTTCCTCGCTTTTTAACACTTTTTAAGTGTTGTAATCAGTATCTTAATTAAGTGCTGTTCTACCATTATCTAGTCTGCTGTGTGAGAAGTGTATTTTCTTAGCCACGGACAGCTCTTAGCGTATTGGGTTTATCTCCATTTCTAGCCAACAAGAACGAGCACTTCACTGTGTGGCATGTTGTCACTGCAGCCCTGGCTAGACTCAAAGTAGTTCTCTCACCTCAAGTTTTCCCATGAAGAGATTAATACAGCAGCGATACTGCTTAGCAACCTTCTGTTTTTAAGTCTTCCAGAAGATACAAATAAAATATGTGATCTGATACTATTATAAATAAGATTAACATCTTCATCACAGCCTGTCTATAACAGAGAAAACTTGGGAATGGCATTAATGTCTGGCTATAAGGGAGTAGTTACATAAACGATGATCCATCCATACAATGGAATGCTACACAACCATCAGGGGTGATGTTTGGGAAGACTATTTAAAGACCAGGGAAGATTTTCAAAACATATTAAGTTTAAAAATCAGATTATAAGGCAACATGCATAGTATCATCCTCTGTGTCTGTATAAAATGAGTAGTAAGTTATATAATATATTTAAATACATAACCTTTTTTTTAAAAAGTAAGCTCATTTTTAAGAAAAAAAATATTAAACTGATCCCTGAGTAGTGCAATTCAGGATGATTTTATTATATTCTCTGGGCTTATCTGTACTTTCTAGAGTTTATTTAATGAATTTATAATAGGACAAGACAGTTGTGTAACAAAGAAACTATTAATAAAAAGTCATTTAAATAGAAATAACTTACCAAACTATGATATTTAATTCTCCACACGCACTTTCTAAAATACTCTTTATGATCTGTCCCTCAGAGTGCCAAAGGCAAAAGCTAAAAAATAAAAAAGTTTCCTCACCCGCATCCCATATTTATCATTGTATCTTCACATAAGTTTCGCACAGTATTTCCAGAGGACCCCTCTCAAGTTGCCTAAGAGGTGGAAAAAGATTCCAGCATGCCACAATTACACTGTGTTTTACATTTAGAAAAAAAACAAGTGAGAAAATGCCCCCCTCCCAATCTTTATGCCTTGAGGCAGAGACTAATCACCACTAGACTTCACTCTGACTGGCCTGGAACGCTGGCGGGGGTTGTGCTCTGCCCTGACCCTCCCCACGCCTGAAAAGCCAGGTCCACAATATTTCCTTGTGTTCGGGAAATATTCCTTCTTGGCTGCCTGGTGTAGTCCTCATTATGCAAATGGGAAATAGGCACTAGCTTATCCAGGTCAGATGCATAATGTGTATAAATAATTGCTGGGGGGAATATGTGGCCCAGAGAGTGCATCTAAAGCCAACAGCTTAAGAAGTTTGTGTCCAGCATAGATGCCGACTTGCTGGGAGCCCATGGGAAAATTGCTTCAACTCTTTGTGTTTCATCTTAAAATAGAGAGGGTAGGAATGTTGACCCAGGCCCTAGGGAATAGCGAAAGATTGTGAAGCACTTCAAAAATTCTGGTATCAAAGTAATAGGTGCTATTTAGGGAAAAGGTCATGAAATAATCAAAGACCTCCTGCAACCTCAATAATAACACTGTGATTTGACAAACTGTGATCTAGGCGTAGTTGAAAAAACCTAACTAAATTCAAGGGAAGGGAGGCCACCTTTACAGACATTTGCCATAGTTAGAGACTTTCTGATGTTTTTTGCAGAAGACTCATTATTCTCCTAAAGCAGAACATACCAATCAGATGTTTGTGCAGATTCTCTGGCTCCACGTGGTTTAGAAAACAATCTCACGCAGGGAGGAGTTACTGAGAAAGTTCTTGAAAGCTTCATTTACTACAAACCAAATTGAAGCCAGCAGGTGGAAAATAACACGTGGGCTAGGCACAACCTAGGATCACAAAAACACACATGGAAGCCACAAGAGGCTGGAATATAGCGCTGCCCTATAATTATGTGGCTTTTCTGCAATAGTCACTGTAAGCTTCTGTGGCTTCCATTTAAAACACCACTAAGAGTAATTGGCAGCAGCATATTCCTGGTCTCGATCCAATCCCCATCTCCCTTTCCTGCTGGGCACAATACCCTCCTACAATCTCTGATCTAAGTGCAGACAGTGCCCCAATTTTAGTCTGTCATCATACTTTCTAGATTGTTTACCAAGTTTTCTATGTGGTCAAAGAAATAGGACTAGTGGTGACTTGCTATCTCCCATGATTTGGGTCATAGATTTCAGTCACCATCGTTTGCCCACACAGGGAGATGTGGAGGAAATTCTGCAAAAGCCAGTGTAGGGGCTGGAGCTGTCTTTATGCCTCCTGGACTTTCTAGCCTTAGAATGATTCAGAACAAAAGAATGATCCCTGCCTGTATGTCTGATACTCTGTTGAATTAGTCAGTCATCAGGTCTACCTAGTGTATGGGCTTTGGAATCAAACAGACCTGGGTTCAAAACCCAAGTCTACTTCTTAGCAATGTGACCTTGAGTAAGTAATTTAATATTTTCTCACTTCAGTCTTGTCGCCCATAAAACAAGGATAATAATTGCTACTGCTAATATTGTAAAGGGGTTAGAGATGAGCCATATAAGTATTTAACAGAATGCCTGTCATATGATAATTATTCAAGTAATGTTAACAGCATTGTTAGCAATATTACTAGTAGCTGGTTTTCTTATTTGGTAATAGAGAATTCTGACATTCAGGATGATTAAGTGGTCGGCAAGCCAGGACCCCAGTCCAGGCACTCTGACTGCAAATACATGCTGTTTCCACTCACCTTCACTGTTTCCCTCTTTGGGAAATAAGAGTCAGAGAAGCTCAGAAGGACATGCTCACAAATCTACTAAGATGGTCTAACCACCCACATGCAAGGATCTCAAAACACGAGTCCAGGCATAGAGAAATATATTCCTTTATCCTCAGGAACATTACTGCAGCCTCTCTCGTGGTGAGTAGTTCTGTGTTGGTCTCAAGCCCACAGTAATAATGCTCGCCCGGATACTCAGATGAATTTCTCAGCACCAAGGGCAGAAGAGAGAGCAAAAGTGATCATTCCTTTTTTCCTTCTTTTGGTGAAAAAAATCCATGACCTCTGTGACCCTCAGCCCAAAACCATAGCCCAAGGCTTGGTATAGCTGAGGGTGGAGGGGTGTGAGGAGGACTGATAATGATGAACTAGGAGCAGAAACAAAGGCCAGCAAACAGTGAAAGAAGCTTAGAGAAGGGAGAGAAGGAGGGGGCCTGGAAGCAGAGAACAAGACACAGAAAGGGACTTGGAGGAAGAATGAATAAATTGTTTGCTTGTGCTGTTTAGCAAAATCAGCTAAACTTGGCTTTCAAAAAGTTTCACACAAAATCATTTCCACTGATTATTTTTTGGCACAAGAAATTTTGTAAAATTTGGAAATTCGCAAAGTGACACAATTTGCTAAAAATGCCATTCAACACAATTTGATATAAACTACCGAGATGTTATTATAATTCATTAGGAAAACTTAAAAATGTGAGAGTGTCCTGAAAACTTGGATTGTTGCCACAAGAATCACTGGCAGCTAAAAACCAGCATAAGAACTAAAATGCTCAGTCTATCTATTCACAGGCAAATGTCATGTGTCTTTTGTGTGGTTAGCCTTACTTTAATATCCTGGAGAATTTTTTTAAATTTTTTTATTTATAGATTTTTATAGAGAAAGAAGAACGGAGGGAGAGAGAGAGAGAGAGAGAGAGAAGAGAGAGAGAGAGGGAGAGAGAGAGAGAGAGAGAGAGAGAGAGAGATTTGTTGTCCCATTTATTTATGCATTCGTTGGTTGCTTCTTGTAGGTGCCCTGACTTGGGATTGAACTCACAACCTTGGTATATCAGGACAACACTCTAATCTGGCCAGGGCCTATCCTGGAGATATTTATTAGCCAGTTTTAGTCTTCCATTGTATTTTTCTCGAGTCAAATACTATAGTCCTTACACATGTAGTCAATTCTATATAAAATCCATATGACCAGCAAGGAAGCCATGATTATTGTTACAACTGAGTTCTAAAGATCTGAGTCTAGATTCTACTGCCCCATTGTTAGAACTGGCCTATGCCTCTGTGTGTGTGTGTGTGTGTGTGTGTGTGTGTGTGTGTGTGTGTAGTGTGTGTGTGTGTGTGTGTGTGTGTGTGTGTATTCTGGATAGGATAGTAAGTGCTTAGCTTCCTAAAAGTATCCAGTGCTCCTAAAATAACTCTGAGAGGCATATATTACACAATGAAAAAAATCCTGAATGAACATCAGACAGACTAGAAGGCTACTGCATCCTTGAGGGAAAGTATTTTGTCTTGACCATCTACGAAAAGATCCTAGCAGGTAGTAAATGCTCAGGAAGTTGCAGGAAAGAAGAATTGAAGAAGAATAGGAGGGAGGGAGAAAGAATGAAAGGGAGGAAGAACGGAAGTCCAGTTTAAGTTCAAATACATAGTAAAATGAACTTGGACAAATTGCCTTTTAAAACATGTTTTCTTGTATATAAATGAGAATAATACCTACTACCAATATTATTTAGAGTCAGGGCTACATGGTTTATTTGAGGTTTTCATATACACATTATGTTATTAAATCATCATATTACTTTTATTGTTATTGCTATCATCATTGTATAAGCCTATGTAATAATGAAAAACAATTTGTCTTTACTCAACACTCCCAACTACTCTTTTGATAACTCTCACAGGCCTGTCCATGTTTTGTAGCTCCATGTCCTCAATCTTCCCATTCCTAACGCCATGTGGGCTCCTTCTTTAGTACCCATTCTATAATCACCTTCTTTACATTTGACAAATTCTGATAAATTCATACCAAGGTGTCTGAAAATGTGTATAAGCTCTTGATATCCATTGCTAACCCCTGAATTATAAGAGCTGTAAAGAATAAAAGCACATTTCCCAAGGTCCCTTGCAGCTAGAGTTCCAGGCGCATTCTGGATTTGTCTAGAGAGATGTACTTATGGCTAATTTGAAACAGAGGAGAGGCGATCATCCTGCGGCAATTGCACTTGACAAATAAGCTCTGATAGTCACGCATGCTGGCAGTGCTGGGGTCCAATTTCTTCACATTGCTCTTAAGGGTCTTGGGTGAGAGGAAGCAGCTGTAGGCTGGCCTTTAGATCTCTAATGCTTCTATTGCAACATTAGTGGGACAACCAGAAAGCAGAACTTAAGGGCAGTTCCCTGACTTCCACTCCTCCAGCCTCTCCCAGTGGTTTCGTGGTTTCATTATCCCTGTATTAAATTCCTCTCTGCTTGAAACACCCAGAGCAGTTTTTGGCACTGAACTCTGACTGATATGGCAATTTAATGATTAATACAGGTTCCAGTCAATCATTCTATCCTCCCTACTCATAACTATGCATACATTTTCCTGCTGTGTTTTAATTTTTTATTTTTATATTTATGTCTTCTACTCTATTATTTTTCTTTACTTGAACATCCAACTTCACCCTTGTTGCCAAACTGAACTTTTAAAAATTCAATGTCTCAGTCATTTGTCTATCCCTAGTGCTAATGTCAATACATAGTGCACAGTAGGTAACTCCATAGACACTGGATAATATGCTTGCATTCCTCCTCGGTCTACAGGAAGGCTTGACCCTACATATAAATGTATGAGTTGTTTGCATGGTATTATTAATGCTCTAAGAAAAAAAAGAGAGACTTTTAAAATATCTCTGCACACAAAAAATCTATCTAGCTAATTTATCTATTCTATTTATCTATCTATCCTCATTCACAGCTGTGTGTGCAAGTAAAATGCACACTAATGTAATTATCTACATTATTTTGTATTTAAAACAACTCTTTTAAGTAAAAAGACTAGCAAACTTGGGGGAAATTGTATTTACAATATAGGCAAAGAACTAAACTCTCCAATCTAAAAAGAAACCAAGGGATGCAAAAAGAAAAAAAAAAAACCCTATTAGCAAAATGAGTAATGGTTCACAAAAAAGGAAATACAAGTGACTCATACACATATGAAAAGATGTTCAAATCACTCCTACATAGGAAAATGCAAATTAAAACTACATTAAGATACCATATTTCACTATCAGGTTGGTAAAAATCCAAAAATTTGACAACCCCTAGGCTTGGCAAGATAGAAACGGGAACAGTGATTCATTGCTGGTGGGAGTGTAAATAGGTATAATCATTCTGGAAGGCAATTTGGCAATATTTATTAAAATTAGAAATGCATATACTCTTTGACTCAGCAGTTCCAATTCCGGGATTTTTATTCTACAGATACATTCTCACATGAGCAAAAATCATGAATGTACAGGGTTATTTACTGCAGCCGTTCTTGTAATACTAAAAGATTGGAACATTCGAAAAGTTAATTAATACAGAACTGTTTAAATAAGTCACGGCACATCCGATAATGGGATACTGCTCAGCCAAGATTTTAAAGAATGGCGAAGTGTCATAGAATCAACTTGTAAGATACATTACATGAGGGGTTAAAAAGGATATAGTAGGCTGCATTTGTTTAAAAAGTGGGGAAAGAAAAAGGTGTTAGCATTTGCTTATATAAACATTTTTTATGTCTGTATGTCTACACAAGAAGCTATAACAGAGGTTATCTATTTTCATGTAGGGGTGAAAGTCAGCAGATGGGGACTGATGAGAAGGAAACTTTTATGTTCAATTTTAGTCTCACTAAAGTTTAGATCATGTGCATCTATTATTCAAAAAATTAAATAAATGTTAAATATAATTATTAAGAAAAAATGGGGGTATTTCAGTCTCATTTATCTGTTTGGTCAATTCCTAGCATCTAAAGGCATAACCCTCTGCCCTCTTTAGAAGCTTGTAGGCCAGGAAAGAGAGACTACAAAGTTTAAAGAGTGAAGTGATTGCTTACTGAGCACTATTTTTTTTTAATTTATTGGAAATACATTGACAGAGTCAGGGAAAATAGTCTCTTCCTACTTAGAAACATTCCCACATTAATTTTATATTGGTCTGACTGAATAATCCTCTTTTTCAAAATGCAAACACAGGGTACATTTCATACAAGTATCTTGAAACTCAGTGTGCATTATTTAATCCAATAATATTTAAAGAATAACTGGTATCTGCTGAGGGATGGGTATTCTAAACTAAAGGAATGAGAAGGGCATGGAGGGGAATACCCACTCCTGTGGGAAGGGAAGGCCTGTGTGAAAGTAGCAGTGAGCAGACAGCCCAGCAGCCAGAGGACAGAGGAAAGGACTAAAGAGAGAGAGGTGAGGATGGCTAATCAAAAGCCCGCTTCACGTTTTTTAAAAAATCATCATCCAAGGATATGTTGTTGTTCTTTTAAGTTGAGAGAGAGAGAGAGAGAAACATCAATGTGAGAGAGGAACATTGGTTGATTGCCTTTCGTATTTGCCCCAACCAGGAACCAAACCAGCAGCCTAGGTTTGTGCCCTAACTGGGAATTGCCAACAGCCTCTTGGTGTACCGGACCATCCTCCAACCAACTGAGCCGCCCGCCGGGGCCGGGGCAGGGCTGTTCCAGTTCTGCCTGGAAGCTCGCTGGTGAAGCTCCTGGTCCACAGATAACCATGCTCCTGCCGTCTCCTACGTGAGCCCGACTTTGCAAATGCTCAAGGTTATTGAGGAGCCTTTGCTTTTCACACAAAAAAACAAGGAGTAGCTCCTATTTAGCCTCATGGGTTTGCTTTTCTTTCTTGTTTTATACAAAAAGCTGTACATATTTAATGTACATGATGTGATGAGTTTGGAGATAAATACAGACCTGTTAAACTACACCCTGATATATGCCAGAAACTTATCCATCACCTCCAAAAGTTTCCTCCTGCCCTCTTTCTTTTATTTTTTTTTTGAGATAAGAACATTTAACATGAGATCTACGCTCTTAGAAAATGTTTACCATATACAGAACAGTACTGCTAACTATATATGCACCATATTATACAGTAGATCTCTAGGATTTACTCATCTTGCATTACTGAACTGTGTACCCTTTGATCAACTTCGCCCCCACCCTCCAGCCCTGGCAATCACCATTCTACTCTCTGCTTCTTTGAGTTTGACTATTTTGGATGCCTCATATAAGTGGGCTTGTAGGTTTCTAATATACATGCTGTGTTTCAAAATAAGACCTAGAATAAGAATTGCTTTGTAGTTTTTTCCCCTTAAATCCTACAGTAAAATTGATAGCTATTTAAAGAGTAGAGAATTAGGTAAGAGTTCACATTGTGAAAAACATGTATTTTGGATTAGTCTTGTTATCACATAGGATGTGCATGTACATAAATATCATTTCTGAACCAGCTGGTTCACTTGAAAGCCCAATTTCAAACTGTTCAATACTCCCATTAATAGCAATTGCTTACAGTGTGACATCTGCTAAATAAATCCAATGATAGTAAACAAAATAAGTTCCATCAACTCTACTACTATCATTTTCTAAATACCATGCCTTTCTGCTGTTTTCTGGAAAAAAAAAGTCGTTGTGCCTACGTTATCTAAACCAATAGCAGTGATGGATTAAACTTACATTTAAATGCTTTCAGAGTAAGTTGTCAGCTGTGGAGAATAGCACAGGTTCCCATGTATTGCTCCAGCAGGTGGGTATTTAGCCTGGTGGCAAGGTATGTATGGTGCTGGCAGGATTGTGGCTCCATTTGAAGGGGTCGCCAAAGTTCATGTCTGCTTCAGCATAAATTTCACCATAATTTAAAGTGTTTTATATTATTGAAACTCTGTAGAGCATGTGCTCTGGATATAGAGATGATAGGATGCAGTCATACTTTTCCTACTTGTTCAGATGATACGATACAGTCACATGGGAAATGCATTCATGTTCATTTGTGCCAAGTTCCCATAATACTGCTGTTACTCAAATATCCGTGGCATGGACTACTGGTGGCTGGTTGGCCTCCTGTCTGAGAAACAGGAGGGGTGTATGAAAACAGGGGGCCCTGATTCATAGACCCTAACATGTTAGAGACGGAGGGGACCTGGAGCTTATAGAGACCAAACCCAATTTTTGCCGATGAGGAAACTAAGTCAATAATTATATTTACAACGGCTATTTATCTTTAAAACATTATTTTTAATATGTTTGTTTAAAAAAAACTATGGCTATAGGGATGTAAGTGGGGGAAAAAAACAAGAAATGGGTAATCCACACAGGAGGAATGAAAGGATTTGTTAGCAGTGAGATTGCCACTGTACTGTAGATTTGGGAGGGAGAGGGCTTCATCTATTTCCAAGAATAGAAAAGGCTGTGGAACAACCATTATACTGTTTCATGGAGGCCGGCAAATGAACAGGGAAAGCTGCCTGCAACCTAGGTCACTTGCTCCCACTCTGGCCAGGATTTCCACTCAGGAGTATTGACACCGCTCCTCTCTGCAGGCCCACGCCCAGTGTTTGCCTCCACACCCTGCCGACGTCAGCCAGTCTGCCTGTCCTTACCTTACTCCAGGGAGGGTGGTCATGACGAAGGGTTGTTTCCACTGCTGATTCCTGAATAGAAGTGTATGAATAAAAATTCCTCAAAGCAACGCTTTCTTCTTTGCAAGATTTGTCTAAAAATAAAGGTTTTAGAAAGAAAAACTTTTAGCATATAATATTACCCCCAAAATTACTAAAAGCAGCATATCAATGAGAGGGTTTAATAGATCTGAATATATTGTTTGGACTCCAGCCCTGAATATTAAGATGATGGTCTTCCATTTCAGCACATCTAATAAATTTCCTTTTTACTTGCCACAACATGGCCACATCATTACTTTATAGTTACTTTTTTTTTTCTTTTGGGGCTAACATATGATAAAGGGAAAATCACTCAGCCTACTCATGATGTGTTGTAAGGTAGAAGGCGTCCTATTTGCCAGACTGAACTCTGCCTCTAACTTGCTACATAATATTGGACAAATAACCTCCCTTCCCTGAACCTCGAATGTCTAAAGTATAAAATGAGGGCTATGTCTTCTGTAGTTTTAAAAAACTCTGTTGAGGTTTGGAGCCAGTTTTATAAAATTATCACTGTGATTACTATTTTCATTATTCAGGTTGAAATCTAAGACCTACTTGTTGGGCTCACACTCAAGCATTTCGACTTGGCAGTGTTCAGCTGGCCTTTCGCGGTTTATCTGGATGGGCACATGCGATGGTGAAGATGTCTGAAGAAGTACACGGAGTTTTCTGCGGTTGACTTTGATAAGACAAAGTGCTTTCTGCAGGGTGTGATTCGGATGAGCACACCAGGACACTCAGCCAAACTCATCTGAACTATCCAAACCCCTTGATTCTGCAAACTGGGTTGCAGATCTTTCAAGAACAGGCTTTCTCACAAAATCGTTGGCACTTTCTCTCCCAATCCCAGCCAGAAAAACAGTAAGCACAGCCTTTCTCATATCATTTTGGCATTTCTGGTCTTGGTCCAGGCTGGAAAATTGAAGTGCAAAAGCACTTAACTGAACATTTCAGAAGGTAAAGAAATGTTCAGTTCAAGTTTAGCTCTCAAATGGACAACGGGTTATTCTTTTATTCACTTCATCAGAACCCGAGATGGCAAAGAAATGCCGTGATTTGCCCTCAGCTTTGAAGGTTATCTGCTCTAAGTTACATGTTAGAAGAAGAAAATGCTGCTTATGCGCTTCCGTAAAGGGCTGCAAGCAGGCCGTTGGCTTGTGTTAGAATGTTGCCTGGTAATCTCAATTCAGGTATCTCTACTTCAAACCTGGACTGAATAAATCGTTAAAGAATTTTCATTAGGAAAACTTAAATGATGACTATTTTGAAATATATACAAACTTTTGATATATACAACTCACTAAAGTTAATTTGAGCATAAATATGCAACTTAATATACACTTGCTTTTAACCATTCCTTGTCTCTCCCGTATTAACAGAATCCTTAGTCACATTTGTGTCATCTCTGCCTCGATTCTAGTTTCATTTGCCTCCACTCTCACTTTGTTCTCTGCTGTGTACAGGTGCAACTCTCACAAGTTTGGCTCCAGCGATGGCCCACACTGTTCGAAAGCAGACTAGGAATTTCATTGTGTAGAGCTGATACACTAATTTGGGAAATGTCTGTTTTCAATACTGAAATTGTTCAGGTTACTATCTTCAACACATAATTATTACCCCTAATTTGACATCTGGCTATTCTTTTTGCTATTTATTAATTTTCAAGTTTACATGACCCTGCTCCAGAGTAAATGCCTGCTGAAAACACCCGCATCAATATTTCTAAGATAGGAAGAAAACTTCATGACTTGGATAGACAATAATTTACCCAATGAACACAAAAACCAATGAGCACAAAAGAAAAAAATGTATGAACTAGACTTCATCAAAATTTAAAACTCTTAAAAAGACACCAATAAGAAAATGGAAAGGCAAAGCACAGACTGAAAAACATGTTTCACAAAACACATATCTGACAAAGTACTTTTATCCAGAGGACATAAATAATTCCTACAACTCAACAAGACAAACAATACAATTAAATGGACAAAAAATTTTAACACTTTATAAAAGAAGATATACAAATGGCCAATAAGCAAATGAAAATGTTTTCAACATCTTTAATCAGTGAAATTAAAATTAAAATTGCAATGAGAAAACACTACATCCCCACTAGACTAGCTAAAATTAAAAAGACTAACAACACCAAGGGCTACTGACAATGTGGAGCAACTAGAACTCTAATATATCGGTAATGCGAATGCAAAATGGAAAACAGTTTGACGTTTCTTATAAGATGAAACACACACCTGCATCTCAATAATCCCACTCCAAGAGAAATGAAAGCATATGCTTATGTAAACAATTGTACTTGAAAATTCATAGCTATTTTATTCATAATAACCAAAAAACAGGGCAGGGGGGAGATTCAAATGTTCTTTAACAGGTGAATGGATAAGCCAATTGTGTTATGTCCATACAATAAAACACTACCAAGCAATTTCTTAAAAAGAATAAACTAAAATAGACATCATGAATGAATCTCAAAAACATACCGGTAGTGCTAACTGAAAGAAGTTAGACAAAAAAAAAAATTCAACATAGTGTATAAAATTCTCATCTGTAGGATTAGAGAGCAAATCAGGACTTTCCTGAAACATGGGGTTGGGGGAGGCAGGAGAGTGCAACAGGGAGGCTGGCTGATATAAAGAACATTTGGAAATTTGGGAGCTGATAGAAAAATTCTGTCGTGATTTTGGTAGTGGCTTATAGGTATATATATTTGTCAAAACTCATTGAAGTTTATACCTAAAATGGATACACTTATTATATGTCCATTTTACTTCAATAAAGTTGATTTAAAAGATTGGTGTGAACAAACCCAAAAACCTACCACAAGTTTCAAAAGGTTTTATGCATCTCCCCACTTCCCACGTTCAGTGAGAATAGAAAGACTTTCAATATGTGGTACAGAAAACATTTTCTTCCTATTACTTAAAAGGCCTTTTCCATGTAATTGCTTCCTATTAGATATCTTTTCTCAAATACTGCAGCAGCTAGAGTTAAAAACAACACGTTTTTCACTGCTTCAAAACCAGTTACGTGTGAATTGTGTGTTACGAGGTACAGGTACTTAAGCAACTTAACATCTTTGATCTTTAAATTACTTCATCTGTAAAGTGGGAATAACAATATTTAGCTTACATGATCAATGTCTATCCTTTCAACAATATGTTAAGTACAGAGAAGTGTATTAATAAATGTAATAATTATCATGATAGCTTGATACTTGCACTATTGTATAAGATTCACATACCCACATTGCCCCCTCCAGAGCTTTCTTCCAAGCAGTGATCACATTAGACAAGGCAAGTAAGACCCACAAACATTTAGTTTATTATTTACAATGTCTTCAGGTTCAGAAGCCTACACTACAGGTCTGCAGGTCTCAACATGTGTATAGACACGCAGTCCAAGTCAAATCTTTTATACAGAATACAAGTTCTTGTCTTTACAATCTCATCATTTATTGCTTCACAAACTTCTCCACAGACTTTCTTCCATGATAAAACTGGCTAGACCATTGTTTTCCACATTTTTTAAAATTGCGATAAAAATACAGATAACATAAAATTTACCATCTGTATTAGTTTGCGAGGGCTGCCATAACAAATACCACAGACTAGGTGGCTTAAACAACAGAAATACACACATACATTCTAAGCTGTTAACATTTTGCAAACTTTGGTTTATCTCATGTCTGTCCATTTATCCAAAATAAGCAAGTTGGAGAAAGATAAATATCACATGATCTCACTCATTTATGGAATATAATGAACAACATAAACTGATGAACAAAAATAGATGCAGAGACAGAGAAGCATGGATCAGACAGTCAAACCTCAGAGAGAAGGCAGGGGAGGTGGGAGGGTAAGAGATCAACCAAAGGACTTGTATGCATGCATATAAGCATGACCAATGGACACAGACACCAGGGGGATGAGGGCATGTGCTGGGGGGTGAGGTCAATGGGGAAAAGGAGACATACGTAATACTATATGTAATACTTTAAACAATAATTTTTTAAAAAAGAAATCAGCAGATTTGGTTTCTTCTGAGGCCTCTCTCCTTAGCTTGCAGATGGATGCTTTCTCGCTGTTTTTTCACATGGTCTTTTCTCTACAGAACTATAAGACCCTGGGCTTAAATGGGGGAAAGAAATTGATTGTGAGGAGGTGGGAAAAGCCTTTCCAATATAAGTCAAATTCCCCTTATTTTTCTCTTGCTCTTTCAAGACCAAGCTTAGAGCTCTGTCATTCTATCAGTCTGATGTCCATCCTCTTACTGAATTTTAAAAGCTATTGGTTGGAAGGTAGTGGCTGCAAGATCATTTCTACTATAGATCTACTTTAAATAGGTAATATTAAAATGTTCCTATTTTAGTTCTGGAGAAGCAATGGTTAGCAAAATAAACCTGACTTCAAGAAATGTAGAAGCAGTTACCATGTAGTGTGATACCTGCCACCACAAGGGAACATTCAAGGGAGCTATGGAAAACCATAAAAAAGGCACCAGTCAGGTGCAGAAGCTCAGGCAAAGATTTTTGATACCTAATCAGCTGAGAAATCATAGTCATGGTCAGTAATACTCACTGAGTGTTTACTGGAGCCCAGGCATCACTCGTAGGTCCCACTCATTTAATCTTCATAATAGCCCTGAAAGGTACACCATCATCATCACTATCATCCCCATCGAGGCCCAGGAAAATTAAGGATTAGGAAATGGAAGCCAAGATTTCAATCCAGGAAGAATCATTTTAGAGCCTGTGTTCTTAACCAGAGCACAAAATAGCCTCCCTGAGAGGAGGAAAGAGAGCCACAGGAGCAAAGACCTAAAGGGAGGAGAAAAAGCATGTTCCATTTGAGGATTTTGACATTAGACGTTCCATAAGGTTCAGCAAAAAGCACAAATGTAACAGGAAGGAGGAGAAAGGAGACTGGAGAAGCAGTCAGGGGTCAAATTGTGAAGGACCCTGCAAACCTCATTAAGGAGAAGGGAGTTAACCTGAGGACTTCAGGGAGCCATTAAAGAGTTTAGACAAGGAAATGATAAGGCCAGATTCACACATTCAGGAAATCACTCTAAGGGTGGTTTGAAAAATTGATTGAAAGGAAGTAAGACCCGAGGCAGGAAGATCCATTAGGACATTTTTTGCATTAATCCACCAGAAAGATAACAGTAACCTAAATAAGTAGTGATGGTGATGGGGGACAGAATAGAGAGATGTTTAAGAAGGAGAACTGATAGAAACTGGTGGTTAATTAGCTGCAGACACGGAGAGAGAAGGCAGAATTGGCATGAGTCTGCTCTATCTTTTGGCCACAGGATGAGAACACAGACAGGACAGAGTGAAGGCACTGTAGCTGAGGAGTCCAGTCAGAAGCATGCTGCTTCCAAGTGGCCCTAGGAGAGCCAAGCAGGTGGTCTAATTGATCTTTAGATCTGCACATCAGGAGTGAGAGTTGGGCTAGAGATGTTGATGTAAGAATTATCAGTTTACACAATTCTGCGTGGAAACCAAAGTTGTGAGTGAACAGACCAAGGAGAATGAGTGTAGTGAGAAAAGAGAACCTGAAGCTGAACACGGGCAGCATTGTCATTTAAGGGCGATAGGGAGCTCACAAATAAAGCTGAAAATCCACTGCCAGAAAGGCAGCTGGAAAAGTCACAGAACATGTAGTCCCAGTTTCAGTCTCAAAGGGTGACTGATTAGGTTTAGTTACGTACATCAAATCTTGGATGCTTTCAAATCTTTAAAAAAAAATGGAAGTACTGTTGAAGCTGGATGGGGAAGAATTTGGTTGACAATTCTGCCACTAAGTTACTGAACATTAAGACATTCTGTTGAGGTGTGTTCTGTACTAAAAATAGAAATATCAAACTGCATCAATTATACACACTCATTCTCAACTACCATTGAATTACCTTGATGACTGTTTCATGGAGAAGGAAGAGAGATGAAAAGTACCTCTTCTTTTAATTACTAGAAATCTTTTTTGGTTATTTAAAAATAGTTGATGCTGTATTTTTTTGTTACAGAGCATAAAAACCATCTTATTCAGGTAAAGTATATCAAGAAAGTTCAGTGTAAAGCTATTAATTTGTCAAAATGCGTTGAAAACTTGGAAATTGATTGAGAGAGAAGCATTTTCAATAGTTTATGATAACTGGCTAGAGAGTTCCAAGCAGTCCTTACAGGAATCAAGCGGAGATGTGGGAAAACAGAGGAGAGCTGTAATATGTGGCTGACCTCTTTTCTACTTGTATTTACAGCCTAGTTCATTTTTCTCTGTCAATGGATATATTTTGGCTCACTTAAATGCCATCCTTTTCAATTATATCCAATCTGTTGTGATGAACAGGAAATGATTCCAAAACGCAAAGTGGGAAAGTTGAGATGGACCAGAAACTGTGCAACTCAGTGAAACCACAGGGGTATCTTATGAAACAGGAAATTTGCATGTGATAAAGGAGAAATACTATAGGAAGGCAGAATATTATTTGGTCATGTTATAAGGAACTATTGTGTTTGCTATAAACTTAAACCTTTTTCAGTGGAGTGTTTAAATTCATGAACCTTTTTGTAATAAAGCCACAATATATTTTTCTGTTGGCCCTCCACTTCCTGATCTTCCTTTACTCTGATTTTTCTCGTTCAAACTTATGCCTTCTTTTAGCCCTAATCTTCCTGTGACAGCAGCTTGGAAATTTCAAGCTCTCTCCATTCACGTTTGCCACCCACCCTACCATCAACACTTCACTCACTGATCCTTGGGTTTCCAGCTCTGACCTGGCATAACCTTGAGGCAGTCTTCCATGATTGACAGCAGTTACATTTACAGTCTTGTTTCTCAGAGACAGAGAAAAAGACCAGAAGATTTGCAGTGGCAACAGCCAAGGTATTTTATGTAAAGAGTTGTGGGTTATAGAAGCTTTGCTAACTTGTACAGGAACCAAAATTCAGGTCATTCTTAATACAGATAAGCCACGCAGCATTCTGTGACCTTTCTGGGTTTTCTTTTGGAGATTGTTGGTTTTTTCTTGCTTCTTCTAGTCTGACTGGTATTGTTTGATGGGGGGAGGGGGGTAAAAGGGAAGTAGTGGAGGTATGGGCAGTCTTAATCCCACTCCCTTACTTCTCTCCTCTGCCCAAACTTTCTGTTCCCTCTCCTGTCTTTCCCCCCTCATCTTTCTAAATCCTCTTATCCTAATTTTCTTTCACCATTCCCCACCCCTACCTAAATACGGAAAGGCAGGGTACAAGGTCAGAGCAAGGTCAGAGCAATTAGACTTGGTGGGGACACTATTCTGGTTCTTACACACATAGACACATACACCTTAATTTGTAAAGCTTAAATCATAATTTTACAGGGGAAAAAAAAAGTATTTCTTTCTGTCATTTCAACCAGAACAAAAGTCACTGAAATAAAGCCTTTTTTCAAACTCAATTTATCATTAGCTTTACCAGCAATATCGGTTCAGCTTTAAATATGACTAAACATTACAACCTATCCCATGTGTTTTCAAATATCATGTTGACAGAACACTCCGGGCCTTTTTCGTAATGCAAAGAGCAGAGCCTACATCTGGGTAGGCACAAATATTTTAGGTTATTCTCCTTTAAAATAAACATTTGACTGAAAGCTCTAATTCTGATTGCATATATGCCTTAAACTCTACTTTAATGCTGTCATAAATTTTTAGGCTGTTGTTTGACTAGACTCATAGACTCCCATTTCTTTCTTTCTTCTTCTTCTTTTTTTTAATCTTTTAAATTCAAGGGATTTTTTAGACTCTACAAAAATATGTCCTTCTCTGTAAAATCAGGAATACCAATGATCTCACCCTTAGACTGAAGGAATGGCTCCTGCTCAGGGATTAATGGGACTCTGAATTAGGAATTGGTTCTCTGAGGGGTGCTATTTTGTATTAACAAGGCAAAATGCCAAAGTAAGAGGTAAAGCTGTATTTTCTCAGGACCAAAATGTATTTCCCCTTTGTTCCTAACATAGTCAAGAAAAAGAAAATTATTTCTGTATATGTTTTAAGATTTTGTTTCCTTCAACTTCTGAGTGCTCTCTTTTAAGTATCTGTTGGTTTATCTACAGAGAGAGAGAGAGAGAGAGAGAGAGAGAGAGAGAGAGAGAGAGAGGGAACAGAGGCACATATCAAGACAGAAGGTCATGGGAGGGGGCATGCAAAATTAAAGTCTTTTTAAAGGCATTTTACACAATGTTTCAATGGTTAAATCACTCTTGCTACTCCTAGATAATAGTCCCTTTAAAGCAAGGATACTTTGGACTCCTATGCTGCTTATACTATGTACTCTGAACCTTTATATTTGCATTTCTAAATTTTCTCTCTCATCACAACTACATTTTATTATTCTGTCTCTGGAATAGTGAATAGTGATTCCATTTTTTTCTGAGATCAACTGTGTTTTAACAAAAGCCTTTCCGGAGGGGTGTGAAATCAGCTCACCTGATTTCAATAATTTCTCCAATTTACTTTTCCCCTTCTCAGCACCACATTCGGATCCTTCGTTTTGTCCTTCTCTTTGGCGAAGCACAAGTGTGGCTTGGAATGAGGGGGACTGTGTGGTTGCCAGGGTGACCCCAAGGACCAGTTATTGCACATATGGTTCTGCAAATGGAAGTTCCTAAGTCGGACCCAATGGCAGGAAAGAACATTTGCAAACTCGCCCAGGGCAAAGCTGGTGTAAAGTTTCAGATAAATGTTCAGAATTAACCACCTCCTGTTACTCCTAAGGTACAAAAATAATTCCATGAAAATAATTTTCAGTTTTTGTATAATCTTGCTCCCTGATCTTTCTCTTTTCCTTAAAGAAGAAAAGAGCACACTCATAGCTCTAAAGGGAAGAACATTCTTTGCTTTGAGGGGCATTCATAACAGATTTGATTAATGTGTGCAGGAGACTATATAGATGCTTAACTGCAAAAGGACTTAAAAGTTCCCATTTTAATTATTGAAGGATTGGAATCAGCAACAAGTTAGCCTGGGGCTCATGAGTTGCCACTTCACATCAGTGAGTCCAAAACTGATTTGCAATATCTTCTAATAACATTTTTACTGTTTCTATAACTTTATAGTTTGCAAAGATACTATATTTTTAAGCCTCCTTTAGGACAAGCACTGACTGGAAATACCAGAGCAAAAGAGAGGTGTGTTACCAACATGCAGTGGGAAATCTGGGTTCCGTGATCCCTTAGAACAGTGGTTCTCAACCTTCTGGCCCTTTAAATACAGTTCCTCATGTTGTGACCCAACCGTAAAATTATTTTCATTGCTACTTCACAACTGTAATGTTGCTACTGTTATCATCATGTAAATATCTGATATGCAGGATGGTCTTAGGCGACCCCCGTGAAAAGGTCGTTCAATCGCCAAAGGGGTCGCAACCCACAGGTTGAGAACCGCTGCCTTAGAAGAACATCTTGCTCTGTGCTTTTTCCAGAATTTTGTGCAGGTTTGTTATGATTCTATATTTCACTAAGCAGAAGCAAAAAAAAAAAAGTATTTACCAATTTAGTATATGTTGGGTGTTTTTCACATTTTATATTTGACAAGTAGTATTTCAGCTTAAACTGAATGGTTATTTAACATTATATGGATTAGAGTTATTTTGGTAAGACTTGGATAAGTAATGCTAACTGCTTAAAAAAAAACTTGACAATCTGGTCAAATCATTGCATTATTTTAAACTCAACAAAAGTTTACTTAGCATGTCAAGATTTAAAAAAACAATATTTTCAATTGTTATATAATGTGGTAAGCATTTAGTATTCTATGTAATAGAAGCCCAGCAACCATAACGGCAGAACGACCAAAACAACCGCTTGACCAGTCACTATGAGGTGCACTGACCACCTCTCGGTCCCTTTCCCCGGCTGGCAAACTCCCATCATCCGATGGCGGCGAATGGGAACCTGGGGGTGGGTGGCCAAGGCCCCTGTCCCGCCAGTCGCCCCACACACAGAGGGCGACCCGCAGCGGGGGTGGGGCCAGTGAGCGGGCAAGAATAGCTGACCTCTTAGTCCCTCCCCTTGGCTGTCAGGCCCCAATCTCCTGATGGTGAATGGGGACCCAGGGGTGGGTGGCAGGGGATGCAGGTGGCACCAGGCCAAAGCCCCGCCCCACTGGTCACCCCCCACACAGAGGGCAACCCACAGCAGGGGCAGGGCCATGAGCGGGAGAGACTGGCCGACCTCTTGGTCCCTCCCTCAGGCCATCAGGCTCTGATCACCCGATGGCAAACTGGGAACCCAGGCAGGTGGCGGCCAGCTCCGACAGCCAGGGATGATGGCCCTGATCGCAGGCTAGGCCTAGAGACTATACCTGCGCACTAATTTCGTGTGCTGGGCCTCTAGTTAAATATAAATTGATTATCAAACATGATTTTCAAGGTATTGTTAATTATTTCTAATTTTACAGCTTCACTTAAGATTAAATAGAAGAGAAAGTTCAATTCACCAAGTATTGTCAGGTATAATAATTTGCTTAGTAGATATATATTCCAAGATCCTCTTGATAAACTTCATTCACTATCATAACCATAAAAAATTATAAAGATAGTTTAGAATGTTTAGAGAAAGATTATTATATAAAAATCCCCAATCATACATAATATCTGAACCCCAAAATAGTTGATTCCAAGTCCTATAGCAACTTCAAAAAGTCCAACCTTCCTTGTGTCATATCAAGAATTTTATTGACACTCTATCACATTGTGTTTGGAAAAAACTAAAACAGAAAAAAATAGGATTAAAGAGTAGAATGAAAATCATTTGACAGATGTTTCTAGTTTTAGTTTGGACAGTTGGCATTAGAAACAACATTTGTAATGTATCTCATCTTGTTTGACAAATATTAAGATATGTTGTTTTAAACACCAAATTTTGGTATTTAGGAATTTTCACAAGTGTGACTAGATCTTTTAGTTTGAATGGACTAGCAGCACATTTGCTCATTCTATCCACTTAGTCGGCAAAATATTGGTAGATATCAGATTTACCACCAGCCTTATCCCCATTTAATATCAGTCTAGTCATTGTATTCTTCCCCCATGGACTGTACCATCTATCTACACCTACTAATCTTGATTGACAGGTACTGCTACCACTTCCCCTTCAGATGACTACCCAATGTTTAGTTAGAAACATCTCCTTAGGATATCCAGATTCTGAGACCATCCATATCAATGTAATGAATTACTAACAATATAAGTGCCTGTCAATTTTCCCCTTCAGTGACACTCCAGATTTCAACGTTATACTTGTGTTTTAATAAATATCTGCATTTCAATATTGAATTATCTTCTGAAGATACTAGATACACATGATTATGTTTCTCATCCAAGTTGATCATAATTTAGTGTTCTATCTGAGGATGTCTGATGTCTTTAAACCCATACCTGGGCAGCAACCCCTCAAGAGCCTATTTCCAATGCCACTAGATACCTTATATATTCATTTGGGCTACACAGTTCAAAATATACACAATACCATAGTGCCACAATTTAAGTATTTTCATCATCAATGAAAATTCTATCTAGATAGCATTTAGATAAAAAATGGGGTTTCCTAGGAGAAATGAAAGGTAAGGCCCTTGGAAAACATAAAAATTCTATGTACATATTTATCAACATAAAATATAATTATTTTGCATAAATATCAATCATCTGGCCTCTAAAATTCATTTTCAAAAATGTTTATTAGTGGTTCTGTAAGAATAATGGCCAATTCTCTCAATAATCCATTATTCATATCTATTGATTAGAAGTTCTTAAAGTTTTTAAAATTACTTCCTATTCACCCATGGGAAATGGCTATTCTTGTAATGTCTCCAGTACTTCCTATTGACTAAATTCCTAGTCTTTATTTTTATTGTTAGAGGCAAATTCATTTTGTTTCCTTAATTTATAAGTGGATTTACTTTTTTCTACAGTATCTCTTTTAAATTGATATACTTATCTTGTGTGGACCCGTCCTTTTTCTCTAGCCCTTTCTGCTGGAAGCCACTCTTATTCTTATTTTTTGATGCTTTTATCTGTATATCTTAAAACACATATATTTGAAATTTTATCCTTTACAATTCCAGTATACTTTTCTCTTGAATGTAGTTATATAAGCTTTCTTTTATGAGGATATATTGAATGCTTTCTTTTCATAGTTTGAAAAAAAGAGGTCCACAGATGTGCTTTAAGAAGTCCAGAAATCCTCTGGACATTTATGCAAAACCTGTATATGTTCATTTGTGGAGAAAATCCATCCATTTCAAAAATTCTCAGAGGGTTTTGAGAGACAAAAGAACATAAACTCCTAGTGTGAACAGTCCACAGCCCACACGTCTCCCACATACACCGCCCCACACAGCTCTCCCAGCCCTGGCTGTCCTGTCCTCTCTAGGTGGCAGCTACATTTCCCTTAGCTAAGAAAGGGGTCAAAACTGACTCAGAAAGACACCCTCTGTCATACAAGTGTTAATATTTAACAAGTTGCTGGTTCCCATGTGTATCTCATTCACCTACTCTTTTCACAGACCAAGACCAGCCTTAGTTTTGCAGCCAGGGCAAGGGGAGAGTTTTGTCATTGTAAAAATTGCAAAGAAAAGGTTATATAGCATCATTTTTTATGCTGTGACTGACCTAAGAATTTACCCATGGCTATTTCCAAGGAATATGCACTACAAGTTCCAACCTGATTTCCACTTGGGTCCTGCCTATGTAGGTCATTCTAAGAAAAGGCAAGGAAACATTTTATTTCGTTATTTTTTAGCTTTTCCTCTTACAGATCAGCATTTAGTTATTCCAGCTCTATAACTCTAGGCCAAATCTTTCTTCTGCTTTCCAGACTCATATATTCAACTCCACGGTCTTTCTCCATCTGGACACCCACAGGCATCCCTCCCTTTCCCCCTACATCCCTGCCTACCCCGACGCCACAAAGATAAGAACTTTCTCATTTATATTTGGTTACCTGTCTAACACATGCTTGGTCCATACTGGAGGTCTATGAATGTTTGCAAATACACAAATAAAGGTAACCAATTTCAAACCAGCTTTTTATTTAACCATTACGTTTAATTCCTTGTTCTGTCAATGGATTATAATACTTCTTAAGACAATTTTTACTAAATTCACACATAATGAGCATAAAATAAGAACATGGCCATAAGTTTCTTAAATTTCTTAGCTTGGGTCTACGTCATATATTAGGATATTAAAAGTGGACCATTTCTATCTTAGTTTGAGTATAGATCAGAGAACATTGATTGCAGATATTCCCAGTTTCCAGTGTAGAGTGGTGTACTAATTATGTATGGAATCAGCATGCATTTTGACTTGCAAAACAGAAGTAACTAGACCAAGTTTGAGATTGCAGAGCCCATTGAAGAACACGTCTGGAGAAAGGTGTTAGAGTGCTGCTAGGGCATTTCCCTC
>NW_006299705.1:14957685-14966328 GCF_000327345.1 Myotis davidii
TCATCTCCTGTCAAGTGAGAGGAGCTTGTGTGTGTCTCCCCTAGAGTGTAGGGACCCAGCAAACTGGTAATGAAATCACACAGAAAAATAGCCTATAAGGAAGAAATTGGTTGAAGTGGCTGGTGACAGTGAAGAAAGCAAGCTTTATTAGAAATAAATTGTGATAATAAACATGAGAGTAAAGGCAAAGATGTATAAATATTTTCCATGCACCAGATGTTGGCCATAAAGGAGAGAATCAGGCTGGAGCCATTTTAAATTTTGTCTAAGAGGACCACATGAAAAGGCGATATGATTCTCCCGGGGGACAGGGGATGGACTACTACATGCCCTGGGGCTGGAGGAAAATGTAGAACAGGCAGCTGGAAGACAGAGACTCATTGCCTTTATCATGGGAAGTTTACTCAGGTGTGCCCAATGGGATGACTTTCAAAGAGATCTATAAAAATATCCCCCAAGAAAGATCAGCTTGGAACAACCAATGACCAAAGAACCCCAATGTCAGACCAAGGTATTTCCTGCCTGTTCCCTCTCTTCCTTCCCCCTCACAACTCTGGAAGAAGCAGAGGCAGCCAAGTGGGGTGAATAAGGAGAAAAGAAATAAAATACAAGAACATAGAGTTTTTTCTCCATATCTGCCCGCCACTGCAGGCTCCAAGCCAGAACTGGTCTAAGCTGGAGGGGAAGGGGGGGACGCGGGGAGGGAGGAATCCTTAATTTGATATGAAGTGTGTACTTTTGCTATGACATGGGACTTGAAATGAGACTTGGTTTTATGAGAAAATGGACTAGAAGGCTTTTGATTCTCTGAGAAAGACTGAAAAAGGCATGGGACCCGCCAATATTTTCTCCAAAGGGCAGATAAGACCTATTCAGAGCAGGTTTGAATGAACACAGGGAAAAGGAAGCGCTTTTAGTTTTATCATACATCCTATGGGCTCCTATTATTTCCACAAATTATTACCATCAAAATAGTTAATGTTAGTAATGTGGTAATGTCAGGACATGAAACATTTTCTCTGAAATAGAGTGATTCCTTACATCATTCAAGGTTGCAATTCTAAATTCTATATCTTGCAGTTATGGAAGCAACTGATGGCAATATCTCCATATTTGTCCATGAAAATATTTTTCTTGACTTTAAAATATATTTTATAATAACATAAGTAAATGTGCCACCAAAATATGTTTCATTAAAACATTTTATCATGTAACCATGTTGAAAATGGTTCATTTAAATTTTGTTCTTATTTAATAGGCTACCTTAAATTTACCAGTGGGCACAATAACAAAATATATTATGAATTATCTTCTAAAAGCAGATCTATAATTTAGTAGGACAAGATAGATTTTCTACATATTGTAGATAAAAAAGTAGTAAACATTTTCGATGATAATGATGTTCGGTTTATAAATCATTATTTAGCACATGCTAAAATATAAAGAGCCCCTGAAGAAGTAATTTTAAAATGGCCTATAAGAAGGCTTGTTTGCTCATACTGTGACTAAACTTAGTCTCACCATCCACTTGGTCTGTCATATCCTCCTAAAGTGGAAAGTAGACAGCCAGATATAAATTCTGAGAAATAGTTCATCCTAAACAGAACCGAGTGCTGGATAAAGGGTTCTTCCAAATCACATCCTGGCATCAAGTATGTCTGTAAGGCAGACACCAGGTAGATGAGGAAGGAGATAGACTTGGTTATTCGATTGTCTGTCTTCTATTCACACTGCTGAGCATTTGCTGCTTCCAATTTCTTCACACCCTGGCACTTCTGTGTGTTGTCCTGATGAAACCTTTGCTTTTGCTGCTCAGTGGGCCTTTAAGGCTCTAAAAAAAACTTATATTTCTACAGATAAAGTGATGCAGAATATATGCCAAATTAAGAAACCATGTTGGGGCGGGGGGGTAGGAGAGGCTGGGGGATTGACAAGGGGGAAAAAATGGAGACATATGTAATACTCTTTGTGATACTTTAAGCAATAAAAGAGAGAGAGAGAGAGAGAGAGAGAGAGAGAGAGAGAGAGAGAGAGAGAGAGAAAGAAACTATGCCCTGCCAATGTGGCTAAATGGTTAGAGCATCAGCCTGTGCAACAAAGGGTCTCGGGTTTGATTCCAGGTAAAGGGCACATACCTGAGCTGCAGGTTCAACCCCTGGCCCAGTGGGGGCACATGCAAGAAACATCCAATCAATGTGTCTCTCACATCAATGTTTCTATCTCTATCTCTCTCTATTTCCCTCTTCTCTCCCTCCCTTCCACTCTCTTTAAAAACAATCAATGGAAAAATATCCTCAGGTGAGGATTAAAAGAAAACAGTCATTAGAAATGGAAATGAGTGGAAAACAGAGGAATTGGGAATACACCCTATAATGTCATCTACTAAGACCTTGGGGAGGGAAGTGGGGATTGCCCAATACTTGTTTGGATTCTCCTTGGCTACATCGCAGGCCACTGCCACAGGTCACCTTCCTGGACAACTTCTCCCAAAGATGTCATCTCAGTATGGCCATCTGTCAACTACTTTCCTTCCAGGTTTTTGCCAGCACAGTGCCACCCAGAAACTTTGGCCTTACATTGGAATCTCCTTTGCTCCCACTGAAATTTCTAAAGGCTCCTTAGTTTTGACAGGATTTGGGGTCTTCTTTTAGGCTCTTAACATCTCTTATAGTGACAACCTGCCCTCCACTTTTATATTTACTTATAGTCCTAGTTTATAGACCCCTGTTGATAAATCATAGCCATGTATTTCCTTGAATTTATCACTTGCACAAACACACATTCACATCCACACACACACACACTCTTTTCACAGGTGTACTCACAACAGAATCAATTTAAGTACCTTCCCAAATCCTGCCTTCTCCCTCCAGCAACCATCCCCCAACCCTGGCCTCTGCTACCTCTCTTGCTTTCTGCTGGGAACTACCTCAGCAAAGGTGTAGGCCACTCCTGTGGTGGAGAAGCCAAGGGAATATCCATGCTCCATCACCCATTGGTAAGGAGAAACCCTGGCTTTCCAAGCAGCTGTCCAAAAGTTCCCAGGAGTTAATTCTATGATTTAAACCAATAAAATACAGGAAGTGGAAAAGAGCTGTTAGATAAGTGCCCATATATCTGCAGTAGACCCTCAGAAGATTCACTGTTTCATCAGCTTCTCTGGAGACATTCTACAGGACTTAATAAAACCTCTATCTTTCGTTGTTGTTCCACAATGCACCATGTGGATTTGCTGTTTTTCTTCCCTGCCTCCCTTTAAATCCTTAAAATATCCCCCCCTCTCTTACTTCCTTGAGTTGCACCTTCCAATAAACCATTAGCAGTTATCTGTTGTTGTCTAAAGAATCCATGTACAGGGAGTGTAAAATAAACTATTTGCCTTGATCAATTTACTTTATTATTTGACAGTTTTTTCTCATGTTTAATGTCTCTGTTAAACGCCAAATGGAGGGCAATCTTAGCTTTTTATGTGGTTCACTTTATTTATAAATGTGTGTCCTGAAGATTTCAAGATATAATCATATTTTATCAATGTAGTATATATTTTTAATCATTAATAATTATTTCCAAAGATGACCTAGCATCATTGCATCTGACTAAATGATAAAATTAGTTGGAAGGTCAAGAGGAGGGTCTTCTGAGATAATCAGAATCAAATCTAGATTGAATTTGCTAGAGCTGATGTCACTTCAAACTGTGGGATTTATGTGCATAAGGATTGAGCTGGACATTTCTCCTTTTTATGTTGTATTGAGTTGTTCTTTAAATTACAAAATACAGAATTAAATGCTCAAAGAAGAAATCTTTTGAGTTACAATGTCCCTGAATCAAATGCTGTAAAGATGAAGTAGCTTTGCTGTTATGTCTGTCAAAGCCTTTTAGCTGTACTTCACATTTGGTGCCTTTATATTTGTTCTTCTATTTCTATTTTGTTAAATAAAATGTTGGAACCTATACCAAGAAACACAGATTGTCCATAACAGCATGAGACTTGGACTGTGGTTGGAAATAATTTAAATGAAACATTACATGAAAACTGAAGAAGTTTCCAACTTCCCAATTTAACTTGTGTATAAATTATACCCCTCCTCAAAAATATTGTAACACAAGACTATTACATTAAGACATCTGGTTTTCTAAATATATGATAGGTAGATTATATTTGTGTATAGGTTATATTTTAAAGGGAATAAAAATTAAACATATCCTTATATATTTTTAAAAGATTACTAAATCCCATCAGAATTAAGTATCAAACATAGAAAAGTACCCAGAACTTAATGATTGCTTAAAAAAATTCTCACCTAAAATATAAATTATGCTTTTAAAGAGAATTCTTACTCAAAATATACATCCTATGATCAGATAAAGGGCATTCAATGATAAAGATGTAAATAATCATGCAAATGCTTTTCCAGTTGGACAACTAGAAATATTCATTTTATTCCACAGTTCTCCAAAATGCTGTGTTGCTTATCAAGTTTTAAAATAACTGCTTCCGTGTCCACATTTTGGCAGCCACAAACTATGGCGTGACTAGAACTTTGCTCATGTTACTTTGGATTCACAGGCTGTGTCTAAATGC
The DNA here is from genome assembly GCF_000327345.1 of Myotis davidii. Taxonomy (NCBI): domain Eukaryota; kingdom Metazoa; phylum Chordata; class Mammalia; order Chiroptera; family Vespertilionidae; genus Myotis; species Myotis davidii. The sequence continues at coordinate 14,962,271 of NW_006299705.1, forward strand.
AGCCTCTGGGTTGGATTGCTGCATACAGAATCTAGCCAAACTGGTTGTGAGATCTTCATCAGATGTTAAGATATCAAAAGACCCAATTATTAAAGACATTTTAAATCTATAGACCCAGACATAGTCTAGGTCAAGGCTCAACATATGCCACAGAATGACAGAAGACATTTGAAGACTGATGAAACTTTTAGAGTTGATAACAGCTGACCCTGATTGGTTCTAAAAATTGGTCCTGACATAATCACACATTGTGCTACCAAAGTTTCCTAAAGGAAATTATCTCCAATTCTGGCAGGGTAGCTGGTGTGGTTGGAGCATCCTCAAGTATACCAAAAGGTTTCAGGTTCAATTCCCAGTCTGGGCACATACCTGAGTTGCCAGTTTGATCCCTGGTCTGGGTGCATATGGGAGGCAACCTATCAATGTTTCTCTCTCACATAGATGTTTCTCTCTATATCTATATCTATTTATCTATCTATTTCTCTTTCTTCTTTCCTCACACTCTAAAAAAACAATCAATGGAAACGTATCCTTGGGCGAGAATTTAAAAAATAGAAAATTATCTCCAGCCCAATTATGATCTTCCCTGTAGGGGCAAGACACCAACAGAGAAAACAGTAGATATACCAATAGGAAAATGTAATGAATGATGTTATGCTCATAAATTAGAAGACTTAGATTAAATTAACAAGTTTCTAGAAAACAATAACTTACCAAAACATACGCAAGAAGATAGTAACAATCTGAGTAGTCCCATAATCTAAAGAACATTGAAGTAGAATTTAAAACCTTCCCATAAAGAAAACAATGGGCCCAGATAATTTTATAGGCAATTTCTACAAAACTTTAAGGGAACAAACAATTCCAATTTTATAGAAACTATCCCAGAGTATAGGAAAAACAGAAAAGCAAGGACAACTAATTTTATTAAATGGGTTGGAGGAAGATTCACCTATGGCTTCAGCATGGGGAGGGAAGAGTAATCCTGGTGAAATCTAGAAATATAGCTACAATGCAACCCAACTCCTAGTAACATTATCATAAATCCTCACAGTAAAGCCCTATTAAATTAGTTCCTATTACCTCATACAATTTGTCCTGCTTACAACAAAAAATTCAAGGATGCCAAAAGGCAAAAAAAATAAATAAAAATAAAAAATCCCACAATCTGAAGAGATAGAGCAATCATCAGACCAGACTCAGATATGCAGAGGAGGAAGAAGAGGAAGAGGAGGACGAAGAAGAGGAGGAGGAGGAGGGGTGGGAGGAGGAGACTCAGGCTTCCAGAATGAGTAACTGAGTGGATGGTGATATAAATTAAAATATAGAAAGAGGAACCAATTTGAGGAGTGGAGGTGGAGAGTAAGATAATGAGTTCAGTTTTGAACAAATTGAATTTGGATACTGTAGTCATATCTGTGTGGCAATGCTCAATGGGCATGAAAGACATCAGAGATAGTAAAAGAACAAAACAGTAGCTTCCATAGTAAAGAGAAAATCAGAATATACTCTGATATTGTGAAGAAAAGTTTGGTGTCAATAATTATGATGGTCAGAGGCATTTCCTGGGAAATGTGCTGTCCCAGGGAGGAGGGAGAGGGAAGTGGTAGAGAGTATATTGTTAAATTTTCGTCTTAACTAATAATACTGTATTATACATTTGAAAAGTTGCTAAGAGAGTTGATCCTAAAAGTTCTCATCACAAGAAAAACAAATTTGTAACTATGTATGGGGATGAATGTTAACTAAATTTATTGTGATCATTTCACAAGGTATACAAATACCAAATCATTATGTTGTACACCTGAAACCAACAATGTCATATGTCAATTATATCTCAATTTTTAAAAAGCAAAATAAAATTGCAATCACTGGTGTCAAAATGATGAAGTCTAAATGAGTTGAGAATGCAAATTTGGAAAGATATACTTTTAAATTTTAAATGATTATGTCTACCCTTTCTGACTCCAATGAATGTTTCTATTTATTAGTTATGTATACATAGAATACATAAAACATGGTTAGAGTGGGTAATCTAAAGTCTTTAGTGTATAAGTTCTTCCTGATAAACCAGAACAATCCAAACAGCAGCAACAGCAACAGCAATCCCAGGTCTAAGGGAAAAGTGCAGGTGGCCCAGTACTTTAGACCCCTCCATAAACTCCTGATGAGCTCAGGTCACAAAGATCAAATGAGCACTAGATGCTGCTCTAGTTTTTCAGACTTCAGAGTAGCATCTAGGAAAAGTTTATATCTTCCTAGAGGTGCACAAAGAGATTTAACTCAATACCTATGACAAAGAGTGTGAGAAAGCTGCCAGAGTTTCAAAAATGGGCTTTTTTATTTTTTTATTGCTTAAAGTATTACAAAGGGTATTACATATGTGTCCTTTTTTTCCCCCCACCCTAGACAGTCCCCTAGCCTCCCCTATCCCCCAGTGTCTTATGTCCATGGGTTGCAAATGGTAAGAGTTCCTTACTTTTTAGAGCAGCATAGTATTCCATCGTGTAGATGTACCACAGTTTTCTAATCCATTCATCTACTGATGGGCACTTAGGCTGTTTCCAGATCTTAGCTATGGTGAATTGTGCTGCTATGAACAGAATTGACAGTAGGATTCTGGGATCTCTTGCTTTGATTTTGTCTATGTCTCTAAAATGCACCATGCTTTTAAATGTTCTAAGCAATTTCTTTGGCACCTTTTGACATTAGCTGTTGTCTTTTCTAATTCCCTAAGTTCTCTCTCCTATCAAAATTTACACTTGTTGCTTCTCTCTCTATTGTTTCCTGCACAGTGCAGAGGTGGAAAGACTCCAAACGCAGGAAGACCTAAAGGTGTGCCTTTGTCGCTACACACGGTACATTGCACTCTATTTTTCTTTAGTTACAGAGTCTCCTTAAGAAAACACTCACAGCAATGATGCTTCATTTACACAATAAAAATAGCTTTCTGTATTAAGCTGCTACACTTGTTGGTAAAGGGTGTTGGTTTTTAACTAGTATTTTTCTTGAACACACATCTCTGACTGAAACTGAACTTTACCACCAAGATATTAAAAATCAGCTCTTTTTACTTTTCTCACTTACTTTCCCAAACAGTATCAGTTAATTTCTAGTTGCTAGAAGATCTAGGATTTAGGAAACCAAGTGCTGCTGCTATTTAATTTCTTTTGCTTCTCTAAAAGCTTAAGGTTCAAAAACATAACAACCACCTTGGCTAATGGAAGCTGTCCTTTGACTCAAACATCTATTTTAGCACTTAAGGCGAACAGGCATCGTGCTTATGCAGTTACGATGTGCATTCCTAGAGTGGAATAAACTATACCCTATGTGTACATTCAAATTAAGTATTCAAGTGAGTAGTTTTATAGTTTCACCGACTTTATCATGCATAATTTTAAATGACATAACTATGTTCAAATGGTTGTATTTGAAGGTTAAGCTGCCACATGAAAATCCCTTTGTCATATTCTCATAATAAATGACTGGTTCTAATGTTATTCAGTGAATTAACCTTTGCTGGAATAATCCTAAACCGTGCTGATTTTTGTTTTCCATAATATTTTAGTGATTCTCAATCTACCTCACTTTTATAAATGGGGTACAAAAAGGTCACACCCTTCCGTGAAAGGCCTGTGGTTCACTTGCACTAGAAAAACACTAGACAGCAAGAATAAAGAGGAAATTAGGGTGTGGGGGGTGTTAGGAAAACAGCTTTAGTTTCAGCAAAGTGATCAGAGCTGCAATGCTATTACTTCAAGTCTCCACCTATAGCTCACTGTCCATTCTTGAGGTCTTCTCTGATCTCTTCCCAGAATTTACTGTTGGATAATTACCAGAGAGGGTCTGAGCAGATTGGGTCTGAGAACTGTCACCAAACATTGATAATCATCTCTGTTAATTATTAAGCAATGTATTTGCTTTCTATGACAAATAAATTAGTAACTTAAAACAACACAAATGGATTATCTCATAGTTCTGGGAATCAGAAGTCCAAATGAGTCTCACTGAACTAAAATAAAGGTGTCAGCAGAACTGTGTTCCTTCTGGAGATTGTA
>NW_006299705.1:14967051-14976400 GCF_000327345.1 Myotis davidii
AGTCCCTTTGGGCTGCTAGGACAAAAATACTACAGACTAGATAGCTTATAAAAAAAAAAATGGAAATTTATTCCTCACAGTTCTGAAGACTGGAAATCCAAGAACAGAGTGCCAACACGGTCAGGTGAGGGCTCCCTTCTGAGCCACAGACTTCTCTTTGCTTCCTCACACAGCGGAGGGGCTGAGGAGCTCTGTGGGATCTCTTTAATTAGGCCACTAATCCCGTTTACAAGGGCTCCACCCTCATGACCTAATCACAAGCCAAAGGTCCTACCTCCTAATACCATCACACTTGAACATGAATTTTGAGGGGACACCTTCCAACCATAGCCAGCTCCTAGATACCACTCACTTTCCTTGGCTCATGGCCCCCTTCCTCCATCTTCAAAACCCGAAACTTTGAGTTCTTCCTCATGCTGTTGCCACTCTGGTTCTCTCCTCCCATTCCCTCTTCCACTCTTAAGGGGACACGTGATTACACTGAGCCCGCCTAGATAATCCAGATCATCCCTCCACTTGAAGGTCAGCAGATTAGCAACATTACTTCTACCTGCAGCCTCAATTCCTTTCTATGTAAATGCACATATTCAGAGGTTCTTTTAATAGGACCTGAACATTTTTGGAGAGTCAATATCCTGCTTATCACAGGCAGTAAACTATTACCTAGCATTATTTTGACAAGTGCTCTAATACATTCTCAAAAGTAATATAAGTCCCCAGGGACACCCAACTCTGGCATCCCTCTTACTCATTAACAATCCCACAGAGACATGCATCCCTGAAGTCCCTTTAGCTACCACTAAACAATGGGTCAGACTCTCCCACTCACAACTTTGCCGTGTACTTGCCCCATGGGCACCTCAGCACTGTGAGCTGGCACTAAATCCCCTGAAAAGAACAGAACAGGGATGGGGAGGGAGGAAGCTGTATCATAAAGCTTGAAGGCCAAGGCAGAGGATCTTTAAGAAGAGACAGAGCTCAGTCTCCCAGTACTTGTGTCTCAGAATTCTGGTTCTGGACACCCGCAATGCCTGTTTTCAGAAGCTGCCTGTACACTGTTGACTATTCCAACAACAAAAATGTCTGAAATCCCCTATGTTAGTTAAGGTAAAAACTAAGTCACTATTATAACTTCTTTCTAACAATTAAATAGAAGTTTAAATCTCTCTGACATTAACAGTCTACCTGATGGAGCAGCTCTGAGCACAATACCTTCATCAGCCCAGATTCCTTTCATCCTGATGTTGCTGCATCATCATTGTCTTCATCTGCATGGTCAACAGGTGGTTCCCTCCAAATCTGTTTCCATTCCACAGGAATAAGAAACAGGGGGAGTTTAGGGTGAATAATTTTTTCAGCAAATGAGGACATGACTGCACTAATCACTTCCCTTCACATTCAAAACTTAATGACATGAACACACCTAGCTGCAAGGGAGGCTGATAAATGTCTAGCTAGACAGTTTTAACATTTACTTGCAGCCTGCTTTGTGCCAAATTCTTTAAGCACATCATTCTGAATGCTTGTTCATAACCAAATGAAGCAACCAAGGCTAAAAGTAACTACATCACTTGCTGAGGATTACTCAGAATAGCTGGGGCTGAAACCCATCTCTCTGGCCACAAACCTGTGGTTTTTCCACAGCACTGTGCTATCTCAGAGCCACATATACTGCCTTGCTTTGCAGAACTTATTTGTTTGTGTCTTTTTTTTTGGGGGGGGGGGAGTTGAAAAACATCAAGGTTAGATCTGCCTCTTTTCTAAGTTCCTCATCTACCTATCTAAACATTCCCCCTACAAACTCTATGCTTTCGCTGGCCAATACATAGTCTTGAAATTTATTTTATACTTTGTCATATGCATTCAGTGAAGTGCTGTGTACATTTATAAAGCAAATCTCTTAATTTTAAAAGTAGACAATAAATCATTTTATTATTCTCTTATTTTTAAAGCGCTTAATTCAAATTCAACTCTTCTTTCTTTTTTTCTTTCTTTCTTTCTTTTTTTCTTTCTTTCTTTCCTTCTTTCTTTCTTTCCTCCTTTCTTTCTTTTCACCTATAAAGGGGTTTGATTTATTTCTCCAGAGTGGTCCACTTGGATGAAAGGAGTTACTCTCTCTAAAGCAGCGGTTCTCAACCTGTGGCTCGCCAACCTGTGGGTTGCGACCCCTTTGGGGGTCGAACGACCCTTTCACAGGGGTCGCCTAAGACCATCGGAAAACACATATATAATTACATATTGTTTTTGTGATTAATCACTATGCTTTAATTATGTTCAACTTGTAACAATGAAAATACATCCTGCATATCAGATTTTTACATTACGATTCCTAACAGTAGCAAAATTACAGTAATGAAGTAGCAATGGAAATAATTTCATGGTTTGGGGTCACCACAACATGAGGAACTGTATTAAAGGGCCGCGGCATTAGGAAGGTTGAGAACCACTGCTCTAAAGGCAACACACACAGAGGCTGAGAGATAAGGATTAGGCCCACATCCTTACACAAAAGGAAATGAAATCAGAACAAGATTAATCAGATGAGGGTGAAGAAACCCTTTTTTAAAAAAAGGAGTTTACTGTAGAACATGGCCCCTTTGAATATCTGAGTAGGAAAGACAAAGTATCCTGCCTACCCCTCCTTTACTAATATATTCATTTGTCCTTTCTCTGCTGTTTCATAACCATTTATATCCACTTTCACGAGCTTTCAGTTTCAATTTAGAAGGTAGCTCCTCAAAGACAGAGTGATGATCTTCAATTCCCTCCTCGTCCTTCTACAGCACTTTGCACACCAAAGGCATTTTGAAAATGTTTTTGGAACTTAAGTGTAAGAGGTATGAGTGAAAAACCTTGAATAATACGTGTATTTTTTAATTTTTTTTCTAGAGCCCAAACAGAAAATAACCATCTGTTGGTGACCAATCTGAGGATAAGTTCCACCAAGGATGCCAGATGACTATCTGGGCATCAAAGGGCCTCCAGACCTGGTTTTCCCTCTCAGGTGCTTAAAACGGTAGCTCCTACCACCACCCCACAAGAAGGCCAGCAACATGTCCTTGTAAAAACTAAAATACTTTTTCTCAAAGCTGCATATCTTGTCAAAATCATTTGCCCACATCACTGCAATCTGTGTGCAGGGAAGCCTGAAACAAGTCCATGTTTGGAAAGCAATAGAAAGTACAGGGGGTTCTGAAATTCATAAGCCTGGGAGAGATGATTCACAGAGAAGCTGTTCTTGGTTCTTCCAAATTGAAAAGCACTCAAGGCAACAGAGCAGGGGCTGCTCGTCTAGGCTGGTTCTTATTGACCTAACTTGACCTTGTATTTCAAGTTTGAATTGGGCCTCCAACTAGACCAGGAAACCACAAGCCCCCCTCCCATGACCAACTTTGACCTAAACATCTCTCCTCCTCCCTGCAGAAGCATAGCAGAGAGACAGCCACAACTTAGGCCTAAGCATTTGTTTCATTCAAGGTTTAACACCAAAACAGGTATCACAGCCCTCCTTCCTCCTTTTTCCAATAATTTGCTCATTTCTCATCCTTCACATTTCATAGGTTTCAGTTCCTATTACAAGTGATTGATAATTGGTTATTAATTCCTTTCTATCTTCCAGAAGTCACAATAATCTGAGCACTGATGACACAATCATAGCCTGAGAAGGAAACACGGATGGGCAGAACTGAAATTACAGTGTTTTCTTTCCTGTGTAAAAATTATAACATCACACATGACATGGGTGTAGGTCACAGTGTTCAATCTATAAACAAACATTTTATTCCATTTTGAATTGTGTTTTTCCTTTCTTATTTCCCAAGCAATCTCTGTGTTCTCAAGACATGAAAAGGAGGGAAAAAAGCAGCATTACTATTCAGGAATTATGAATTTTCTTGGCTCCAACTATTCAACTTTAAATATTTACTTGGCAACTGATTCAAATTCAAATAAACCTGTAGTTATTAGGTAAAATAAAGTATTCCTCATAATTCAAAACACTCCTAAAGTGGAGAAATTTCTCAAATGATGCCATTTATATTTCCACTTTGACCCAGAGTAAGTTGAGTCACTCATTACTGAATGACATGCGGTTAAGGCCAACTCAGAAGAACTCAGTCAAGGAATGTTTTTCTTTGATGTTGCTCTTGACTTCCCAGAGTTTGTAAAACGAAATCCTTCCTGAAAAACAGTGAATCTGCATGGCGTGCGTGCGTGCGTGCGTGCATGTGTGTGTGTGCACGCTCGTGCATACAGCTAGTTGATATTCCTGTTTTATTTTTTTCTTCGTTTGCTTTTTTTAATTTTATTTTATTACTTAAAGTATTACCAAAAGTATTACATATGTCTCCTTTTTTTATTCCTAACTATTTTAAATCAATTCAAAGAACTGGCAACTAGAGAAATTACTAACCACCTCCACCTCATATCATTTATTCTCTTTGAATTCCCTCAAAGTGGTTTAAAGAGAAAAGCCCTTTAATTACAGTAGATGCTCAACAGATATTAAAGTAACTGTGATAAAGATGCTTTGTCCTGTATTTCAAATATGCCATGGAATACAGGAAAAATGAACTTTGTGGAGTGAAACATTCCATGAATTAATGTTCTCGTTCAGAAAAGAGCAGACAAATTGCAATATTAGTAACACAGATGGAAGCTTCTCTTTCTGCAGCAAAGCCTCCCGGACCTTCCACTGCTCCGTGGGTCAGACCCTCAGCCTGGCTCCATCTCCGCCGCTCTAATTGGTGGAGGCTGTGAGGTATCTCGCTGTGGGGAGAGGAAAAGACTCCAGAAGTCGTTTCAGCACTGGCTGCAGGTGCCTCAGGCAACCATATCCCAACTGAAATCAATCCAGAATAAAGATTGTCCTGCTTTCCCTGTCCAGATGAGCTATGTGCTGACCAGGTTCTGGAGCCTGGAGCTCTGACAGGCCAGCGGAGCACCCACAGCCCCGTGAGTGCTGAGGACTCTGGAGGAAAGCTGCTCTCCTCACATTCTTCCCGGAGGGAGGCGGGCAGAGAGGCCACACCATGCCACTCCACGCAATCAGCCAGCAAGTATAAAATTAGTGCCTTTACCCAGACCTGGACTCTCTTCTCAGGAAACTTAGGCCTAGTAGGAGGGTTTACGGAGCCTGCGGAGACGTCAGCCTTGAGCCCATGTAATAAAACCAGAGTGAAGGCCGCGGCCAGCCCGGATTCCACCAGCAGCAGGACAGCAAGCGCCCGGTAGGAGGCAAGGACTTCGGACCGGAATGCCTGGCTTCATGACCCTCCACCTTGGCACATTCCTCAACCCCCCTCGAGCATCCAGCTGGAAACGCAGCAGACAGAGCAGTGCCCCCTCCCTGGACGGTTGTAAGAATGAAATGACGTAGGACATGCCAATTGGTTAGCCCTGAGCCTGGACCAAAGGCATGGCTAAGTGGGAGCTCTGATTCTGGGACACATCACACAGGTGCCTGGGCACTCTGGGCTCAGAAGGTGGGCCCACCACTGTTTGCTTATTTCTCTGCACATGACTCCACCCCCCCCCAAAAAAAATTAAGAACATACAAAATGGTGGGAAGACGGTGTAAATATTCATGAATGATATCAAGCACTAAAATTTCGACATCCAATTTCTTTTCCTCAGTCACCAGTACTAGTATATCAATCAAGAGAAGAAACTCTCTCAGGTTATTGGACTGTCTCAGGGCACATGTGGCCTTTGTCTGTTTTACAAATTCCCCCCAAATTCTTTTCTAAAATGGATGAGACTATAATTCATGTTTAATGTGCAGAAGAATGATAAGAAATGCAAAAGTCTCTTAGGTGATATAAAAATTGAAAATGCTCCATAAAAGAGACCCACTTAACTGTCTGACTGGTAAAAGCAGATGTCGTTAACAAATTTTTCATTTGTCACACTCCAGGACATCTCTCCTGCTCGCCGCGCCCCTGCGAGTCCCTCCCTGTGCTCCCTGGGAGCGGGACAGCATGGCTAACTGGCTCCTGCTGGCGCTGCTGCTGGGTGTGTGCAAATCCGCCTGCCCCAGCCTCCGCTCCCACTTGCGCAGAACCATGCCTCCCTCTGCTGCGTCTTAGCTACCCTGGGAGGGACGTGACCAAGGTCACCCACCCAGGTAGGTGCTCAGCAAGCACAGACTCCTTCCTGATGACTCCCAGTCCCGTGTTCATTCCACAAGACCAGGCTTGCATTGCGAGGCAGCAGAGAGAATGCCACAGGGCTGACTTTTAGCCATCAGATCTTAGATCCGAATCTTGAAAAGCCTTGGGGTGTTGGGTATCATTTTGGCCTCAGCTCCTCTAAGACCTCTATGGGAATATCCTTCACATTGCAACTCTGGCAAACCTCACTCAGCCCAGGACTGCTGAAATATTGCCAGGCCCACGTGACCAGGATAGCCCCTAGAGCCAGTGCCGCCCCTGGTGGGACAGGATGGCTCCTTGCTCAGACAGACTGAGCAGGTGTCTTGGAATTTCAGGAACCCCGGCCTGGGAGGGACAGAGGGGGCGGAGGGCTGGGCTGCTGCTCTACCGCTCATGTCACACACTGAGCTGCCTTCACTTAAGTGCTGCCAAAGTTCTTCCAAGTCTTTGAATGAAAATCTTCATAAAGCAAACACGGAAATCCATTGCCAGCAGTCACCAAATGCCGGTGCCTTGACGAATGGCTGACCTGCCAGCATCTGAGAAATGTGCTGTGCTGACAAGTGACTCTTGCAATAGAGCCCTTTTAAATGACGTGTGTACCCACCAGTGCACTACACGTGCGGCAGTCTGAGGATCAATGAGGCTACTTACTAATTAAAGCGGAGCATCAACCCCTGTGCTTAGAAAGCATTCGGGGAACCAGCGCCATCAGCTCACTTAAGCTCTCTGAATCCATGATTATAAAAATGAGTCAGGCTGTGCTGCAGACCAGCTGACAGGGCCCTGAGCTGCCGCTGGGAGTGCAGAGGCGCTGGCGGTGGCTGGAGGAGATGCATCCTGTACCCTCATGACTCTGCACCTTGCCCACCCAGGCACCCCACAGTGACTCCCCTGAAATGCAAGGGAGGACAGCTCACGGCGGATCAGAATGCCTACATAGAAAACCAACTCTCCCCTTCAAAATGCACGTGGAAAATTTGAAGTTATTGCCTAAATATATTAGGATGAGGAATCTCTCTAATTATAAAAATCTTTGGCAACTTAAGCTAAAATTCTGCAGAAACCCTCAAGTATATTTGGGGGGGGGGGATTTAATCATCATTTTAATGAAAGCTACATCCTCCCCAAATGCACTTCTCCACAAGACACCCAAACTAATGCCCTCAGCAAGTTTTAATATCTTTTTTTGTATTTCTCCTCTTTTTTTTACATTTTTTAGTTTTAATGTTTATATTGAAACAAAGAGTAGTCAGAGAACATTTCTTTCCAGGATAATTGAAAAACAAACCTTCGTATCACTGGCTTATATATGTATATATAGAATCCATGATATATGTTTATATGAAATGTAGATAAAATACATTATATATGAATTCTATATTACATTAAATATTATGATATATAATTTTATGTATCATATATGACATATAATTGTATAATATATAATATAAAAGTTTATTATGTATTTATATATAATAGATAGATAAGTATGTCTATACATGTTTATATAATAATTTATATATAAATTTATTTTACATATGCAGAGTCCAATGTCTTTACAGGATGAGGACACGTCTGTGTTTTCTATCACCTTTGACAAAATATCAAGGGCCCTGGAGGAATGAGATGCATTCCCTAGTCCTCAATTTTCATATTAGTACATGGGTTTGAGCAGCTAAGAGTTTGCAAAGCATAAACCTGCAATCCCCTCCTGGTCCTGGAGGCGAAAGTGTACTTAGCTCACAGGCACAGGCCTCCCTCTGAGGGAGAAGTGCCGTTTTATACCATGTTGATGACTAATATTTCAAGTGCATTTTGCAGACTCATTTTACCAGCATTCTGTTGTTTCAGCTGAACCATTCATGCCACAATATTTTTATAGGCTCTGAAGCTGAAAAACGTTCCCATCCAGGCAGGATATATGAACCTCTTAGTTTTCTGATGCAAAAGATTATCCTCTTGCAAAAGAAAACCGCACTCCTTATGCTGGCAGGTGAATGGGAGAGTGGAGATTGAACAAGGACATGAAATATAGGTAATACTTCTGAAGTGCCTTATGTTGCAGCATATGTGTAACAGCTGCCTTTATGCTATGCTGAGATTAAATCAGTGTTTCCGACCTGGGGTGGGGCATGGGGAGGCTTCTAGGAGAATTACAGGCCACACAGAAGGAGCCCAATACCCCCATTAGGTGCTCATAGTCTTGTAAAGGCCTTATTTCCTACTAAGCATGGTGGATAAGAAGAGATGGAGTTCTAGAGACAGAGACATGGTCTTGAACCCCAATTTCACTCCCTGTCCAGCCATAGACAAGTTACTTAAGCTTGAGTAGCCACAACTTCCTTAATAAATAGAATGGGGATGATTACAGTTTTGAAACCTGGTTCTGCCACTTGCCAATTGTAAAACAGACAAGTTTCTTAACCTCTCTGTGCCTCATTGTCCTGTCCTATAAAATGGGAGCACTAATAGTTCTCATTTTATAGGCGAAGACTGAATGGTTAAGAGAGGGAAAGCTCTTAGAATAGTGCTAGCACATAAAAAGCTGTTTCATCTCTAGCCAGTATGCTCGGTGGTTAGAGCCTCAGCCCTCACACTGAAGAGTCTTGGGTTTGATTCCCAGTCAAAGGCATGTACCTGGGTTGCAGGTTTGATCTCCAGCCCTGGTCGGGGTACAACCAATCAATATGTCTCTCTCACATTGATGTTTCTCTCTCTCTCCCTCTCTCTATCTTTGTGCCGCCCCATCCTCCCTCCTTCCACTCTTTCTAAAAAAAAGAAAAAAGAAATCAATGGAACAATGTCCACATGTTAGGATTATCTAAATAAATAAATAAATAAATGCCATCTCATATGGTTCAGAAAATCCAAACTTAAGAGAGTCCTCCCAGAGATCAACCAAAGGACTTATATGCAAGCATATAGGCCTAACCAATGGACACAGACAACAGGGGGGTGAGGGCATGAGTGGGGTGAAGGGGGTAACGTGGCGATGACACATATGTAAATAAATAAATAGAAATTAAAATTAAAAAAACAGTGAAAAGGAGCCAGTAAACCACTTATGAAAAATCAGTGAATCAATAAAGTGACAGTAAATAGCCTTTAAAAAAGAAAGAAAGTCCTCCCAAAAAAGATGAAGAGGGGAAAGAAAGAAGCAAAGAGCTGGGACAAAGAGAGGAACAATGAACAAA